>NW_011337576.1:205393-245686 GCF_000735185.1 Notothenia coriiceps
GTGTGTGTGTGTGTGTGTGTGTGTGTGTGTGTGTGTGTGTGTGTGTGTGTGTGTGTGTGTGTATATGTTTGTGTGTGTGCATCTAAGGCATTTGAGGTAGGATATGTATTTATAACTCCTGTACTTACATTTGTGTACTTTGAGTTGGTTTAACATGCTTAGAAATCAGTGTTGTAATGTAAATGATAATTCTGTGATCTGTTATTTTCACAACACAATTGTTGTAATTCAACAAAAATACACAATTGTTTTTGTACCTGAACGAGTGCCTTGTTTTATGGTCCTTCTATTGAAGAATAATAATATAGTGTGCTTGATTCTTTCAACAACATATTAGCTTTTTCTCTCGGTGTGTCAATGACTTGCATTTAATACACAACCACCACCATGCTCTATGGAATAGAAAGTGTTTTTGAAGCGATTTTGTATAATGATTTCTGATCCGTCTTTCAGAGAAACCGCTTCCCAGCAGATTGTGAGTGTTATGTGAAGATAAAAGAACTGATGACACTCACAACATAACACAGCTCTGAGCAGACAGAAGAGGAGGAACAGCGGGCATTCTCATCCAACATACCTTTATATACACTCTTTATTTGCTAAATAACAATAAAAACACTGTGTCCTCTGCTGTGAGGTGAACAAATGGATGTAATAACAGTAGCAATCTTGTGGAACATTAAAATCCAGATGCTTTGCACAGGACTCTAATCAACACCCTGTTTACAGACCAGTTTATACTGCTTTGTTTTGCTCACACTCAAATGTACACAAAGGACAAAAACTGAGAACAGCGGAGTATCAAGTACTTCAATTAAAGTATTGCTTTTATACCTCTCAGTTATCAGCCTGCGTTACAACACTTGCTGATCTATCTACCCCAGACTGCCCCAATTTATTTTAAATGTGGCTGGTGTTTTAAGGGTGTTGGTGTCAAAGTTACTGTCTTTTCCATTTGAAACTTGCTTTTTGTGTTTTTACGGGGTTTCACGGCTGAGCTACAGTAAAGAAACGACAAAACACAGGCAATTTCATACTAATAAGACCATGAATTGAGAAGAGAGAACATTTACTACAGGCTGCTGAGAGCCCTAAATTTGAACAGAAGAGATATATATTTTTCATACAACTATTAATACCATCCCCCATATTTTACATTAGAGTTAATCTATGAAGGGATAGTTAAATGACTTGCACAGATAAATACATTGAACCAGAACTTTAGATACACATAGGCTTGTTGGTATATTGTATATTGTAAAGAGGTGTTGAAACCCCCAGAACCTAGTGTGGTAATTCAGTTAAATATCTGATACCTACAAAAATGTTTGTCCGCTGCCACCAGGGGGGCCCTCAAAGAAAAAATACATTGTTGCATGTTGAATGTTTATTGTGTGTTTTAATCGTTTTAATACAAGTGCTTTAACACCAGTGGTGGATGAAGTACTCAGATGTTTTACTTAAGTAAAAGTAGCAGTATAAATACACAGTTACAACTTATGAATGTAGTGAAGTCACAATTATACAGTGGGCTTAAATGTAAATACTCTAATAAAGTCAATAACTTTAAAATTGTACTTATTTACCTGTGACTTCTTATACCCACTTTTTTTTTTTTTACAAATAAAATGTGCTCCCACAGATGTGTTTCTTATATTCGTAATTATTGTTTCATGTATAAATATAAAGTGTTAAATAATTATTTTCAATGCGATCAACTAAAGTATATATTTATCTATACAATGTACTACATTGTATAGATAAATATATACATATCTACATTGAATGTAGTATACGAATAGGAGTGAACCATGGATGTATTATAAGAACGGAGTGAACACATGGATGAATTGAACAGGTTGGAGTTTGGACCTCACCAATATGGCCGCTTCGTGCTCAGAACTTCGTCACATCCGTCTTTTGCTCAAAGTGAACCATCGATATCAACCCGTCGCTTCCGGTAATGCCTCCTTTTCGGCAGCGGCTATTTCCTCGCCAACATGCCAGTGAGTATCCACAGGGCGGTGTAAAATGACATTTATACCATTTAATGGAGTGTTGGAGAGCAACCACACGGCTCAATGTTAACGTAAACAGTTAGCGATTCGACTAGTGTCGATTCCAGAGGGTTTCGTTGTATTTTGGTCCCAGAATTACTCAAATACTTATCCACATTTGAGCGCATTGCGAGCGCATTGTGAAACAAGATGGCTGCGCACACATCGCAAACATGGAGCCAGTTATACGGAGGGTCTGAGCGGGCGTATAACCCTGACAGATTAACACTAACAGCCGCAATATCCTCCCATTTTGTTGTTGAGTGTTGACTTAATAAATGTAACATTGATCCTACGTTTATGGAGAAAACCCCGCGATGTATGTGAATACGTAACCTATAGTAATCAAAGTAATGTAGGCCAGCCGAGCAGTCTAACTAGCTTAGCCTGTTTAGCAGCACAAAACACCGCTAATGTTAGAGTTATCTGCTGTTATTTCAGGAAAGGAGTATATTTGAATGCAAAGTGTTTATCTTTTCAGCTGAACAAATATTTTATCTACAATAATAATTTACATTGACAAACCATTAACCTTCGTTCATGTTCCCCTCTTTCTTATCAATTTAGCTCGCAAAAGACTTGTTGCATCCATCCCCTGAGGAGGAGAAGAGGACGCACAAGAAGAAACGTCTTGTACAGAGTCCCAACTCTTACTTCATGGATGTGAAATGTCCAGGTACAGTTTTCTCCATGCAGATTCACCTCAGCAGACTTGCACCACTTCTGCATTGTCAATATGTATCAACATGCCTTTGTTTTGAAGTAAAATACCTGTCTGTTTTCTTCCAGGTTGCTACAAGATCACGACTGTGTTCAGCCACGCTCAGACAGTCGTGCTGTGTGTTGGTTGCTCCACAGTCCTGTGTCAGCCCACTGGAGGCAAAGCCCGTCTCACAGAGGGTCAGTACTTGCAATATTAACATCCTACACAATAATATTTACCTGCTGAATGTAACATTATTAAATGCAGCCTTTTACAGTTGTAGGATAACATCCAAGATTGCAGCATATATGAAATCAAAGTCCTCCAGAATAGGAATGCTCTTGTGGATTTATTCTGCCCTTAAGTCAATTAAAGCAATTTGGCTTCCCATTTTCGGGCGTTAATTACAAAAATATCAGTGTTTTCAAGGAGATGTAAATGTTTAATTTTGTGCAGAGCAATGTCTCATACATTTGTTAGTTTGCTGAAATACTATATATGTCCTCTAGGAACTCAAAATGTATAATCACCAGCTTCTGCAGTATTCATTTATTGATGTTATCATGTGATAGGAGTTATTTACTATTTGATTCAGACGCTGCTACTGTGAAGGATTGGCAATCAAGTGTTTATTGCTTGTTGCTCATGATGGAAATTGCTATAACTTGTCACTTTTTGAATCGATTTATAAATCTCAGCTGTATGAGTGGCAACATTTCTAACAGTTTTGAGGTTGATATTTGGCTGGCTCTTCAGGTCCTGAATAGGGGATATTGATCTGAATTGTGCTTTTATTGGACACATTTTGAAGCTTCTTTGATGCACTGCCAAGTGACTGGACTTCCCTTACCGTGGTCTTCCAATCTCATTCCAGTGCCAGATCAACCTCGGTTTGCAGAAGGGCTGAGCTAGACCACTGGCTCCCTCCTTTCGAAGGCTGAGAACACATAGCGACCTATTAGCTACTGCAGTGTTGGGCTAACAGATATTTTTCAATTAAGCTTTAAGTCTGTAATGTATAACAAAGATGACTCAAATGTTTTAATAATTAAAAAGCCAACAATATGATCAGATTATTAAAAGCAGGAAATCTCTTTGAAACTGGAAACAGCTTTTTTTTCCTTCATTCATGACAATTATTCGGTTATCAAAATGGCTGTGAATCTTTGTTTCCATCAATGGACTAATTGCAGTCTACATCGAGGTATAAAGATAAATCTAAACAGATAAGTTTCAAAATGTTTGGCGGGTTAATTTGATGACAGTCCTGCTGTCAAAGCTTCCTCTTTGAGCTGGTGTAGCATCAGCCAGTGTCGCTCCTCACTGGGGAGTGGGGACAACCTTATCAGTCACATGATGTGAAAACGATGACTCTGTTATTCCTGTTCTGTACAGTTTCTCTTTTGTCTCACCCTCTTTGTCTCCTCTCGCAGGGTGCTCATTCAGGAGGAAGCAGCACTAGCTGCTCTCTGAGCTGAAGGGGAGAGGAGGGGATGGACCGGTTGATATCAGCGCCACTCAACGATCTGATCTAAACCAGACCTGGAGACAGACTGGACAGCTGGGGATTTCCACTGTTCATGTCGAACGATCGGTTTTTGCTGTAACTCCACTCTCCAACCCTGTCTCTCTTAATAAAATATTGTTTTGGCTAAATGAATGGTTTCTATGGTTTATGAATTGTTTGTGCAAAGTCAGCAGTTTCTTTATGGAAAATAGTTGTTTCTCTTAAATGGCCTCCATGTCATTGCAGTGGCACCAGGTCAATGCACAGTTGCATTACTACACTGACAACTAGGACACATCCTTTTTTAGAATTTCACTTTTTTTTGTATTGACATTATTCCAGTTTTTTTTATTTAACATTTTCTGTTCTTTTCTTTTTTTCAAATGACTTCCAAGCACTCGGGTGTTGTGTTGTGTGAGGAGTGTACTCTGTCAACTAATGTTGCATTGATTTGGAGTCGTGGGTCACATTGCATGGATGCTATCGGAAAGAAGAACTATTAAAATCAATACACAAGGTTTAGTCCTTAAAAAACAGACACGTTTATTATATATTTAATATTTTTCATATTAAAATATGAACAAGGAGGTAAAGGGGTGGTGCAGAAATGGTCCTAAATCTGGAAATGAATCAGTATTTTACCCCTTCTGGTTGCCTTTAGTTGAAGGTTTTTTTGTTGTCATTCAAACACATTTGTTATGGTCCCTAAGTGAAGCCCTTTGATAAATTGCGAGGGTGTCAGCAAGCCGTCCTCTGACAACCGACCACTTGGTAAAATGCAGCTTGATCTGGAGTGATTGTCTGTCAATGTCCAACCAAATGGTTTTACTGCTACAGAAACGGTGCTACTTATTTAACTACAATTGTACATACTTCTGTACAAACTCAACTTTGTTATTCACATATTTGACACCATGTAAGAAAAATGTCCCAACATGATCATGTTAGCTGTGGGCCAATAACTCCTCCAGGAGCTTCTTTCTTCCTCCTCATCCCCAGCCTCTAGCTCTCTTCGCTCGCCCCAGCAGTATCAGTCTCCGCCTTCACCTCCCTCTCCCTGAGCAGGTGGCGGATGGAGGAGTTCTGCGTTGACAGGGTCCTGGACAGGAGCGGCATCAGGCTCCTGAAGCCCTCCCTCAGCTCCTCCACGTTCTTCTCCAGGCCGTGGATGTGTGTGTCCAGCTCCGCCCTGCAGCCCTGCACCTCCTCCAGCATGTCATACATCACTGTTTGCATCTGCATCGGGGTAGATGTCCGCATTGGTTTCATTTAGGTTCATGTAGAGAAGAGAAAGAAAAGGCATCAGGCGAATAATAGATGCTACTTTGAAAAAGTTTGTCCAGGTTGGGATAGAAGACGATACGTTCACCTCTCACTCTCACCTTGCTCAGATCCACAAGTGTGTTTCCCTGATCTGCAAGAATCCTCTTCTCTACCTTCACTCGCCGCAGCCTGGACACACGCATATTCAGATTTAGGTGTAATAAGAGGACAGTTAAACAATACTTATTTTATAATAAAATTATCTTACTCCAAAGAGTTTTTTACTAGCATCATATCCAGCTAATCATAACATTAGAAATAGCTTAGAAATATTGCTCAAATGTGAAAAATCAGTAAAACGAGTATGAGTAAATTGATTTCTGAATAATCGTCAACTCGGATATTAGAAAAACATATGCAATCACATGTAATTAATCACTGTAGTGGCAATTTCTTATGTTACCTTATATGCTAAAACCAAATGCTTCTAAAAGCATTGTCGAACACTACTGTACCATTTCCTGATATCTGTTTTCTCTGCATACTCTAATGAGGGTTATTATTCTTAAGCGCTTCAAGGCCACAGAGCTGATTTGGCAGACTATGTTGAAACTACTCCTCTTCACACAAAGTTTGAACTTCCATATTCTGATAACCATTACACTTTCTACAGCTCAAGGACACAGGTGTCTAATAAAAATATGAGACATCCGTGTGAAAGCAGATTTCTGAGGCGTTCCGCCGTGCTACACAAAAACTCTGTCTGCCCGCCCTATCTTGTATATAAGCTTTGCTATTCTGTGACTATTGCGCACACTCCTGCAGACTACCCTGTACTCTGTGAGACTTGTGCCTTCGAGGCGCCTCGAATAAAGAACCAGAAAGACAACTCTGTTTGTTTCACCAGTTTATTGATTGATCATTCTAATTGTATATCTGCACAGTATTGACTAGGTCTAAGATTTCTGTAACATCACTTTTTGAACTATTACTTTTTCAATGGACTGTTACTTTATGGTATAGTATACTATGTTTTTTAATGGCTTTTTTAAAAATACTTTCCTTAGCTTTTCTCTATGATAATTTTATGGCATACTATACCATTACTATTCTATGAAATGTCTATGGCATACTTAAGTATAACTTTTGAAGAAGTGTCATTTTATGTTTATATTATACAAAAACTACGCTTTTACTTTTTGAAAATATTATACAATGGCTTTCTATACAATTATTATTAAATACCTTTTCATTTCTTTTACATTAATGACTAATATTTATCACATACTATGACTTTGTTTAATAATCCTCAGTGGGATAATAAAGTGTGACTTTTTTTGTATTAACTTTGTCAAACAAAATACTATACCATAACCTATCTATGACATTTTTATGGCACTTTTATACGTTCTGTTCAACAGAATAAAACTAATGGCATTTCATAATAAAATAAAGGCACCAATGTAATGTATTGATACAAATATATACAAGTTTCTATAATTATTACCAAACATATAGCAAGTGAGAGATAAAGTGCAGAGGCAGGTCTCAGAGACAGAGAGAGTCTTACTGGTGGATGGCCAGCAGCAGCTTCCTCTGGTGCATGCGGACTCTGGACTGGTCTCTTTCTCTTGACAGCTTAGTGTGTTTGTAGATAAGCCAAGTCTCTCTCAGCACATTTGCTGCGGCAATTTTTATCTTGTGAAAGGATGTAGAAAATTACTCAGGAGTTATTTTATGTTAATGCACAGGACCTGAAAGTGCTGTTATTTACTGCATATGCTAAACAACACCAACATAACGTCTTTAAATCAGATGCACATTCAAACCTGTTCACCTCGCAAGTAAAACATAAATCTGCCTGTTGGGAGAGGTTATTATTCTAGATTTCCACCATGGTTTTAGGCGTTTTGTAATAATTTCCATGCTGTAAACAATTTGTATTGATTCATACTGAAGCAAATTAAACTTATTTCACACCGCTCACAGATTTTTACTTGCTCAAGGGATATTTGGGTGTCAATAAAAGGGAAATAAATAGAATATTGTTAACAGTGCACACAAAGTTCTGAATGTTGTAAAATAAGTTTAAATGTGCTATCTGGTGTGCGAAGATAAAACTGCAAACTAAACTTTTACAAGACACCAAAAATGTGTGTTGCAGAATCTCACTCACTAGTGGGATTATTCAATTAACATGACAGTAAAACAAAGCTGCACTATTTACCCTCTTGGAGATGTGGGAGTCCATCATGAAGTTGTGGACATGTTTCTCCGCTCTGGTCAGCTCCAGCTTCCTGGCGACCACAGCCACCACCAGCACCGTGCAGCCCGCTCCCTGTGAGCATCACACATTTAATATAATGATGTGTCAGAATCTGCCTTTCACTTATTATAGGAGAAACTGTCCGCTCACCATGATCCCAGTGAGGAGGCAGATGCTGCGACCGCAGTATGTGTGAGGCACCACGTCTCCATAACCGATGGACAAGAAGGTGACGGAGACCATCCACAGAGCCTCCATGTAGTTGCTGCTCAGGTCCCTGTAGTTGTGGTGTCTTTAGGAATAACAAGAATATTATATCATTAACATTATAAAATCTTCCATGGCTTAATTGAGTCATTTTCTGATGCTGATTATCTGACTGCTGTCGCTGAATAATTAATGACTGCTCCACCTTTACATCACTGAGGATTGTTTGCCTCACAACAGATACAAAAACTAATATTTATTATCCATTCAACATCAGGTGATATTTCTGGTTGATTATGTTGGAAAGAAGCTGATAATGTAAGAAGGAACATATGATGAGAATTTTTGCATGTGAAAAGATGCTGTGATGATTAAACATCAACAACATTGTGTTTTATTAACAATTATCTATTATAGAACAATTCTGAGAAAGCTTAAAGGTCCCCTATTATGCTCTTTTCAAACAATATATTATAGTTCTCAGATATAAACAATACATGTCTCTGAAGAGTTTTGCTCGAAATACCAAACAGATCATGCATTGTAGCATCCCATAAACCCCTCGGTTTCAGCTCTGTTTCAAAAGTGCTGATTCTGTGTCTGTTACTTTAAATACTAGTGAGCTGCTGCTGGCCACGCCCCTCTGCCATGTTTTGTTTAAAAAACACAATGGTGTGTGACTACCCGATTTGCATGTCTGCCCGATTTGCACTGCGCAAGCGCGAGCTGGTCTGCCATATTGGACAGCTACGTACGGCAATCCAAACAGGATATTTGACAAAGCGACGTTTCGCAAAGAAAAAAAAGAACCAACCGCATTAATCTGAACGAGAGAGATGAGTTATTGTTTATACAACGTAATTTCCCGATTATTTGAGAATAAATCCTTTTAGTGGGTTAAGTACATTCTTAGAATAAGTGAGAAATGGATTTAACTTCTGTTTGACAGCCTTCACACTTGAAAAATAAGAAACTGTAAATGTATGCAATCATTTATGGCATTCAATTATTAATATCTAATTCTTAACTGTGAATTGTTTTCATTTATTTAACATTAGACATGTATTAGTCTGGACAAACTTTTTCTGTTGAGATTCCTGGCAAAGGGAAATTACTTTTCATAAAAACAGTTGATTCAAGAACAAAACTCTGTTATTAGATCAGTACGGACGTCAAATGTCATGTTTGGATTGCCGTACAGCTGTCAAATATGGCAGACCAATTCGTGCTTGCGCAGTGCAAATCGGGCAGACATGCAAATCGGGTAGTCACAGGGTGCTCAAGGAGGAGATTCAGGTGATAGGGTGAGCTTTTACCTTGGTTGGTTATTGGCTAGGTTGCACAACCACAAAAAACATTGTGATATCACAAAGTGGCCAAAATCTGATCAGCTCATTTTCAGAAAGGTTTTTATATACTGTAAATGGATCTATTTTCCTGAAACTTTCCGAAATCCCTTAAAAGAGAGAAAGACACATATTTATGTATAAAAGACATGAAAATGTGGATTTTGCATAATAGGTGACTTTAAGTGGATATACATTTTATTAATTCCTTGATTGTTGCTATGTGCTAATGCGCACCACATTACTGCAACCAAAAAAAGTTTTTTCCTATATTATTGTCAGTTTTCTTCCCTTTGTTTTACATTTTTGGAAAAAAACGTTATATTATGAAAAAAAGAACAACATCAGGAGATATTTGATCTTGTCCGTGTCATCCAGCCAGTAAACATAAATACAGCAGAGTGAAACGTTGATTTGTTGGCTGCAGTACAAACATTTAAGTAATACTGTGTGTGCTATATCTGCTTATATTTGATGGTAATGAAATATGAAGGCCTTCAGCACCTACAGACAGACTCAGCATATATATATCATCACCCACCTCTCACAGACATGTAAGCCCCACGCTGCCACGATCCACAGAGACACGCTGAATATCATCAGCACCGTCCCGGGGTAGGTTGTCATCAGTGTTTTCCCCACAAACCGGGTGTTGAAGTGGATCTAAAGATCACAGACGGGATGCATTTGCGTCACAAATTTTGAAAAGAGGGGCCTACTTAGCCAGACTATTTAGGATAGCACCTGTCAGATTGTGATTATATAATACAGAGGAGATGAGGGATAAGAACACTTGTTCTCAATCTGGCTTGATACATGGATGGTAGGTTTGGCAGTGTGGTGAGGAGACAGAGGTCATTTTCATCACTCTTAAATAGCATTTATAGGGGAAGGGATTAGCTGGGTGCATATAATCAACTGTGGAAAAGAGAGCAGACAAGCAAAGGAGAGCCAGTGAGGGACATAAACCAGCATGTGGAACCACTGGGATTCATGGGAGCGAAACTGTGATAGCCACACCTCAATTGGCACACCTCTACAGAACCCTCGGCCCACCTGGACATAAGACATAAACAGATTTGCAGCAGATGAGATGTTCAAAGAGGAAGCCCAGCCGTAAGCACTGTCCAAAATATAAACTTTAACATGCCATGTATCAAATACCTTAGTTTACCAGTTTGTACAATCATGAGAACGTTGATTTTAAAGGTCCCCTATTATACTGTTTTTCATCAATATATTATAGGTCTCAGATATATTCAAAACATGTCTCTGAAGTGCTTGGCTCGAAATACCAAACAGATCATTGTAGCATCCCATAAACCCCTCTGTTTCAGCCCTGTTTCAAAAGTGCTGATTCTCTGTCTGTTACTTTAGATGAAAATAAGGAGCCCCTCCCCACGCCCCTCTGAGAGATATTTGGTTAAAAAGAACACAATGGTGCTCTAGGAGGAGATGCAGGTGATAAGGTGGGGTGTTACCTTGGTTGGTGATTGGCTAATGGTTACACAAGACAACACATCGTTATGACATCATAAAGTGACCAAAACCTGATCATTTCAGACAGGCTTTTATAGAAATGGATCAGGACAAAAATGAGCAAATCTTTTTTCCTGAAACTTTCAGAATCTCTTTAAACAGAGGGAGACACATGTTTATGTATAAATGACATGAAAAAGTGGATTTTGCATAATAGGTGACCTTTAAAGTACAATACTCAGCTGAATCCAGATCCTGCGGGGCGACCTCTCACCTTATTGAGCGCTCCAATGCTGCGGGATGCGGTGTCAGTGAAGAGGCGGCTGTGCAGCATCATGGCGCGGCCCAGCAGGTAGAGCCTGAGGAACATGGGCAGAGCCAGGATGATCTCCAGCTCCGTCTCCGACAGCGACAGGCGGGCGGGGGTGTGCTGGAAGGTCTGCTGGAAGTACGCCATCAGCCCCACCGGATAGGGATGAATGACCACCACCGACAGCTCCAGGGCTACCAGAGCCACACGGTCAGTCGTCAGGGCAATCCACCAATCTGCTGCACCAATGTCGTGAACATAGAGCTACCGGAGAGGTGGGAAGAGTCAATTAAAGTGACCCAAGATTAAACTGGACAAAAGAGACGGCTGTAGTCAATCTTGATGTATGCCTTGTGACCTAGATAGTGGGGTCACAGGTGAACAGCTGGGGGATTAGAAACAGTGGAAGCAGATTTGTTTTTAAATTGTGCCTGTGCGTCTTTTTTTTGTTTCATATTGACAAGCTCTTTTTTTTATCACACATTTAGTGCAACAGGCTTAGGTTTTCCATCTGTATGTGACAAACCAATATTCTATGGAAGACCTTTTTTTTGCCCCTACAACAATTACACAGGAACTTCACTGATTTTACACATCTTATTCTGGGGACTCGTCACAGGAAGTGCATATGTAGAAATTATATCAATGCAGAGTTCAAGAGGGAACTGCATGTTGAAATAAAATCTATTTAGATGAATGTCACTTAAGGTTATTCTGCTCTTTTAAAACTTCACCATTTTGAGTTACAAAACGTTTCTAACTCATAATGGTAATTTTTGCTTTCTCTTTGTAAAATATAGCATACTTCAAGTCATTCAGATGGCACAGCGTGAGTATGAGAAATATCTCCCTGGTTTGCTGTGATTGAGGGCATAGGTGGATTATTAAAAGATGTTATAAGGCCACCAGACTTAAAGGTTGGGAAACTTTAGTTCCTTTCAATTTGACCGGTTTTAGTACAGCGAGAAATGACTATCTAAGAAGAACAATCTGTAGGAGCATTGTGCCACAGTTTTAAATAATCATTTAAAGGTGGGGTATGTAATTTATTTCAGAAACACTTTTTGTTATATTCCATGGAATCCTCTTAACATCCCGATAGCAATGAATTAAATGCTTTGACAATAATTACATTAAAAAAAATGTCATCTGTGGAAGCCGTAGCGCTGTAAAAAGCACGACCAATCATTTGAGCTAGCCTGGCTAAAATAACTGGATGGCCTACCTGCCTGTCACCCTTGCATCTGTGCACAAACTCATCTCGTGCCCTCATTGGTGATGTGCACGTTCGTTGGAGGAGGGGCTCTGTAAGGAAGTCTGAACTTAGGAAGGGTCAGATTTTTTGCGGTTGTGTACTTTCAAATTCTAGCGCACTCGAGCTGGTTTCTTCAAAATTACATACCCCACCTTTAAATGTGAGAAAGTTTGAAGAAAAAAAACCTGATGCAAAATGAAGAATCAACAAGTTACCTGTATCTCACAGCAGTGATACGCTATGATGAGGCCCAGCAGGATGATCGTAGACAAACTGATGATGGACTTAAGTGAGAGCGAGTAGATGGAGCTCTGTGAAAGACATACACACACACACACACACACACACACACACACCACTCATGACATCATTGTCAAGCTGTCTTTACAAAGCTCAATCTATGAAATGGCCTCACTGATCCTCTGTAACCTTTTAATCTAACATACATTTAGATTATCCACTTGCATGATTTAATGAACATGATCTTATGGCACAGTTTGCATTTTCCTGCAGTTGTTAAGAGATCAATTCTCATACTCAGAGTCAGAATTGTGATAAAAAACAAAACTAAATCTGGAGGTTTTTCTTTTTTTCTTATACAGAGGCTTTGATTAAACTGATCTGTTTTCAGAAGAGATGTTGACTACACTTGTGCAGTGTGATATTTGATTTATTTTTGACTTTTGTCGACCTTTTTTGTCTCAGGGTCTTAGTGAGGATTTCCTATTTTCCTGACCTTGCTGTAGACGCTCCAGGAGAGCTCTGTCTCCATCACCATGAGCAACATCCCGAACAGCCCCACTGCCAGCGCGCAGTCGTTCAGCCGCTGCCTCCTCAGGAACAGAGCCCTCCGGTGCACCAGCCGCCAGCCGATGTTGTGGGTCTTCCAGTACGAGTCGTCTTTGCTCTCCTCCTTGTGCTTTGGGCTGGTCTGGGAATTGGTTTCGGGGTCCGGAGCGGGACCCTCTGCTCCTGGCAGAAGGCCTCTGCCCTCAGTTGGCTCCTGGCCAAGCTGGAACGTCTCATTTTGCAGTTCAAAGTCGTCATCTTTGCTGGTGATGATGATCTCTGGGAGAGTCTGGCGGTCGTGCATCTCCAAGGAAACGCTGCCCGAGGAGCGACGCCCTCTGCTCTCAACATCCTGAACGTCTAAGTGTGGTCTGCGGGGGCTCTGAAGGGGTAATGAACATGGGACGTCGGAGAAAGAGGTGACTTTCTCCAGGAGTCTCTGAGCTTCTGAGTTGTTGGCTTTGCACTGATTATTACACTCCTTGTGAGCTGGGGTCTGTTTAGTTCCTGTTGACTTTTTCTGATATTTCTTCTCTTTGCCTTTCTGTCCCTTCTTGTTGGCGCGAGGTGAAGAGGTCACATAAAGACGGCCGTTGTACAACGGAGTGGTGGCCATGGCCTGGGTTCTGTCCAGCCACACGGTGTGATCAGCTGACAGTTGGACTGTGTGGTGTATCCCACACTGAGGAGAGCAGGCCTGAGGGGGGGGGAGCACCCTGTTGGGGAGGAGGGGCCGCTGGTCCTCCATGTCCTGTCCATCCACCGCTGACAGGTTCATAGAGGGGGAGTGCTCCATGGTGAGAGGGCCTAGAGGTGACGATTCACCAAATCTTTTGAAGAGTTTGAACAAAGTAGGTAGAGAGGTTTAACATTTTAAACAGCAGGTGGAAGGAAAACTACAGCTACTCACATTTTTCACTCATTAGCAGCTTTGTCGTAGTATGCCAAACCATAATGGCTCATGATAATATATATTCTTAATTGTATTATTTTGTATTTGTCAATGAATTATTTATAAATATTTGTTTCAAAACACAGATCAATAGAGTTCTAGACACAACATGTATTGGAGAGATTGCTCAAAAATGTTATAATACTTTTTTTTATTCCTACCTTTTCTAGTCAGGTTTTCCAGTCTGCAAAACTGGTTTTTCTGGAAAGTATTTGAGTATTAAATCTTCTTACGGTTCTGTAGGTCACATCTGTCTGAGTCACAAAGGGATCCTACGTGTAAAATCCAGTTGAACTCAAAAACACCACCTCTAAAGGATGTTCAAAATGTAAAGTTGAAAAATGAAAACAAATCGAGCTTCAACACCAAGGCGCTCCGGCGGGATCAGATATCGGTATTCCAAATGTCCCCGCCCTGAATGTATGAACTTTCCAGCAATCCATTAGCAGCTTCAGCATCACGGAGCCCCTCCCAGAGATCCAAGCTGAGGTTACAAATTCCTCCTGCATATGACCACATAGTAGGTAAATACCCATGGATATCCATTACATTTTGAAGCATTTATTCCCTTGCTTGCCTGTGTACGTTTGTCCACCATCAGGGAATCTACCCTTAAGCTGGTGGGGCTTACTGACAGCAAAGACTCTGAGTTGCAGATGTTGCAGCAAAGGCAAAGAAACGTCATCTGTCCGTTTATTTTTGCGGGATTGGAAGATTTCCTCCTCCCTATGTGTGTGGGTGTTGAAATCAGCTTATAAATGGGTGCCCCGGGTCGGTGTCAGAAATCTGCTCTCACAGTCTTAAAGAAAAGCCATTAAATCACTTTTCATTTGTTATTTCAATAATTGCCTCAATTGTTATTGTGGGAGGATTGCATGGGGTTGTTATAGACTTTTCTGTGTGTTTTATTTTAAATAAATATAATCTTTTTAAAAAAAAAAAATCAGCAGATTATTATTGCAGTTTAATCAAGTCTGACATAGATCTGATACTTATGAGCTTATGAAATATCAAATATGTCACCCCTTAAGCGAACAATATGTACAGAGCAGGCTGGAGTATTAAAGTCATAACAATGACATTCAGCATCATTTATTTATATAAATCCTTGTGACAGATGGGTCTGCAGATAATAGAGCTCCCTCTAAACGGTAAGACCTAAGGAGCAAAGGGGTGGGCGGAGTGCATCCGGATAGTAGCAGGATGAAGCAAGGCATTATTTAATCTGAAGACAACATGTATTTAAAGATGGATCGAGGCTGAAGGAGGGTGGTGGGGGGGATGTGACAGCAGAGGTGGGAGAGCAAGAAAATGTTTGTTAGCAGACAGTCTGCCTTCCCTGCAGATGTAAAACACAATCTTTCTGCTTTAGCCAGATGCTGCTGTCTGGATTTTTAGATTCCTCGCACAAACAATGTCTGGAGGATGGTATTAAAATGTGAAGGAACGATTGTTATTCTGTTTCCTATCTCTCCAATGAATCATATTTTTGTGGGCCTAAAGTTGCTTTCAAATGAAATTAAACTTGGTAATGAAAGCTGGTGGGTTTATGTATGTTATACGGAGGAGTGCCGTAAACCATCTGGAATTCAGATATCTAGAATTTTCTCCTACAGATTTTGTCCAATCAACTTCAAATATTGTCATGTTCAAACCTTAATGATGAAAATTAAACAAATATTTATATTTCCTGGAACACCCTGCCATGTTGTTGTGGCCATTTTCAGCAATATTGAAAACAGCTTTGGTCTTATTTATCAAGTAATACATCTATTTAATCTATCAGTCTTGTTTGTTTGTATTTAACTAAGTACTACAGAAGTGTATGCAGTGATTGTATTATTGGTTCATAGGTTAGAGACATTTGATTGACCCATTTTATCAAGACATTTGAATGGACGATCAAAACGGGTCATTTGATTGCCCCATTGATACAATACATTTAATTGGCGGGTCATTTGATACGCAATGCACTGCAGCACCATCCGTCGTCCCACCAGCACCCCCAATGTGAATGGATGTTTTGGGACCTGCTCATCGCTTCTTGCATTTTCAATGTTGTTTTGATATTCTGCAGGCAGTGAGCTCCCAGCTGTCGGTGCCTCAGTGCATGACTGTCAACACAACAAACCCTTGCGGATGGCATTTGGTAAACAGAGACCATATCTCACATCCTTGCAGATAACTAGATCCTAAAATATGACTGTTTAGTCTGCTGAATTCACACTCACTCTGCTGTGGTGATAAAGTCTACGGACATTCTTAAATTAAGTTGTCCTTTTAATAACCAGACGCTGAGAGGATATATGCACATCTGCAAGCCTTCACATTAATTCAAGTCTCCAGCCAAGGGCTTGTAAATCCTGGCCGCTGTAGCTGGTAGCTAAGTATGTCAATTCCTCTTGCTTCTGTGGCCGGTAGCCAGCAGGTTTTCAATTAGTCCCTCCTATTGCAAATCATCCTTTGGCTGCTAAGAAAGTGAAAATAAACTGGGATATTTTGAGTCCACTAATTGCTCTGGCTGGTAAATGGCACATCTGATTCGTGCCCTGAATCTTTAGAGCACGCCAGTTTCATCTCCTGGTCAGGATATTAATTGCTTCAGTCTGACCTGTTCGGAAACATTGGTCAAAAGATAAGTCCCATTATGTAAACAGCAGTTATAAGGTTTGTGTTTTAAAGGTCAAAAGTGACGATTAGGGTTGATGGAATAGTATGACGTTTTGGGAAATAGGCATATTTGCCAAGAGTTAGCTAAGAGAATTGGTGCTACGCTACAGTGGTCTGCCAAGCCTGTTCCACATATCAAATTATTCTCATCATTTAGATAAGCTTTGAAATGCTCAAAAAGAGAAAGTGGAATCAGCATACAAACTATATACAAATAAAATGATAATCATTTGTTAGACATATGTCGTTATGAGAGCTAACGTCTTGAGGCTTAGTCTCTACTAGCATAAATCACCAACATTTCGGACCAAACGTCACAGTGGAGTTGGTATCTCCAAGAACATAGATCATGATTTGCAATTCAAAATGGAGTTAAGGTAAACGTTTCAGCCTCCTTTTGGTGTCAGGACTTGCAGAAGCAGAACATAATTGTCCATTAGGAGAAGTTAATCAACTCAACTCCCTTTAAGACAAAAAAGGCCACACAAATCAGATGTCACAGGCCAGTGAATGTATGTGCAGGTTCTGTCGATAGCACCCTATTAGGTGGAGGGGACGTGTCAGCGCAGGAGAGGGCCTAATCCAATCAGCAGAGTAATTAAAAACACACAGCACAGCAGCCCTGATGGCTGCATTGTCAGGGACGGCATTCAGCATTTAGCACAGAGAGGGATGAGCTCATGCCGGGTCAGGGAGATGGCCGTCTCCACTGCCGTGCAATTAGAATCACAATCAGCAAAAATAAATTAAAAGGACAGCAAATATGCAGAGTGGGGTCTCACATTGTGTTTTCAATCCTCACTCTCTCCCTCTTTATCTTCATTGAAATGGCTTTAATCCACACCTTGCTCAGTGTTTTAATTCATCTGTAATTATAATTAGTATTGTGTCCTAATTAGTGTCTTTACAGTGTTGGCATCTTTTTGTTGTTTTATTCAGCCCTGTCTATTCCTCGTTACTTAACACCATCACCTAACTCCTCCTGCCAGCTTTGCTGAGCTCCACCCAGCATGCAGTTGGGAAACAAACCACCAGATGTCACCCACACCTTAGTGCATCCAATCTGGTTTTTTTATGAAGCCTAATGAATTTTGGCGTTGGCACAGTGTCACAGTAGTGCTTGGCGCATAACAGCGTTGGGGATTTTTTTCATGAGATGAACTCAAAGTCCATTTTGCACACATTTAGGCAGCAGTATATCCGGGATGCAGCAGTAACAGGATCTCTTCTCGTGACACATTGTACGTCCTCGCTCCACACTTGATGCAGCCTTTCGTGGTTTCAACCGGTGACTTAGCCATCCTTCTCTTCGCCTCAGAGGGCCACTCTCCATCCTGTGTGTGCAGCCGAGCATGAATCTGAGGCTCGGGAGCGCTCTGGATGTGTGACAGGCTTCCTTGGAGAGGGGTAATTCTGAAGGGCAGAAGAAGTAATAGGGTCATCTATTATACAGTCAAACTCTTTCTTCCTCCTCTCTTGCCCCCGCCCCCGCCTTCCTCCCTCTCCTCCCTCTCTCCCAATCTTTGGTTTCTCGCTGCCTCTGTCCTTGCATCAGCATTTCGTGAGGACAAATGAGAAGTAGAGTTTAACTATGCACATTCCCGATGCCCTCCTGCAGAGCCCAGCACTTTCGCAATTAAACTGGAGTCCATCTCCCCCTATGATTCAAAACTCACCCCCCACTGAATGGGGGCAGCTCACACACACTTTGAAATACAAACTTACACACACTGTTCCAGTCTAGCAGTGCGTGACCGTAACCACTGGGGTGGGTTATTATGTGTAACTAAGCTGCCATATTTCATCCACCCCTAAGGCACAGTAGGAGATATGAAAAGGGAATGAAAGTATAACAAATGAGTATAACACATTGATTCACTTTGTACAATTGTCTGCTTACATGCATGGACAAAAGAGGAATAGAGACACAACATCCAGAGGTGATTCTTTCCCAAAAACAAAAATGTAAAGCGTGTCTGTCTTTTGTGCTCAACTACTAACAGGAAAAAGCATAACTTAAGCATTTTCCACTTCTCTGCATTGATTGGCTCGCCTTTCTTTTTTCTTTTACCCACCCCTCCACTTTCCACTGTTCCCGTATTTACCACACTTTATCAATTCATTCTCCATTAGTGTTTTAAATGGTGTGCATCATCCTGTTCTAATGTCTTGAAAAAGGTCAACTCATGGTGAGAGACCAATAAGAAAAAAGCATCTCCCTCCTCCACCCCCTGCTATATATTCAACCACCTTTAAACCCCCCACCCCTGACATCTTTTTCTCTTGTGCGCTCCATTTTAGTCCCACCTCCCAGGGAGACAGGGAGACAGGGAGACAGGGAGACAGGGAGAGAGCCCACAGCCACCATCTCCTCCTCCTCCTCCTCCTCTTCCTCCTCCCCCCTCTCTCAGCTCCCCGCTCTTCCAGCACACGCTCACACTCCTTCCCTCTGATGCCGACTGGATGCAGACCGGGGGATATCCAGCAGCTTCCTAACCCTCCCTCCCCTCCTCCTCCTCCTCCTCCTCCTTCAGCATCCGGAGCGTCTCCTCTTCATCCTCCTCTTTCTTCCTGCTCCTCACCTCCGGGATGTGGCACTCGGTGGCTCTGCTCCTCTCTGGATTCTTTGCTTTGATCCACGGTGAGCCCGATCGCCTCTCGCTCTGTCTTTCGTTCAGTTTCCAGGAATCTCAACTGCAGCCGCGGCACTTTAGGGAATGTATGTATGGTGTCAATTCTGTTGATGCTTGATCTATGAATACGAATTCAAAGTGAAAAAAAAAAAAAGACTCAGGGAGAAGAAAAGTGAGAATCTGGCTCACCTGTTTGCTTTCTTGTTTACATCTCTGGGATTACTGGTTGTTTTCTTCTGGATATATGTGCTGGGTTGACCTATGGGTTCTTCTGTTTGAGACGTTTAGACAGGTAGATTGATGCTGTGCACAGAGGCTGGTGACAGAAACAGTGTGTAGAAGAACCTGAGCAGTCATAACCTTTTATTGCTTTTCTCCCCCCATTCCACATGCCTCTCCTGGCCAGATCTGCATGTGTGACAAGGGGTTTCCCCATATGGAAAACAGGTCATAGATCAATGGAATTGTATGTATAGATCGACACTTCCATTTTGCCTCCCCTGTTGTGATGCAGCCAAGCTGACGGGGCTCGGAGCAGCAGGAGAGAATATAAAAGCTGTCAGCTGATGGCAGAGCTGAGAGGGTGAACTTTCGCTATAGGCCGAAGGACCAGCAGAGCTATTCTGTTTGTCTGTGTTTTCAAGAAGAATATTTACTACCAGAAAGTCCAACAAAAAAACAGAAAACAGGACAGACAAGGCACACGTTTCAGACTGCACTGCTGCACACTGAATTTTAAGATTTAAGGAAAGCTCCGGGGCTTTTCCATCACTTTGCTTCGATGACACCATCTTTCAATACCATTAGTGTGGGAACATTTCTGCCAACGCTCCCCTGGGACACTAAAGACTCTTAAACCCTGACAATTCCCATAAATAAGCATGGAACAAAAGACATCTTACACTGTTGGACAATGTCCCACATACAGTGTGTTCTGCATCTGCTTTGCTGTTTATTGAGGTCATAAAAACTGACTGAGTGAAATCCTCCAATCCGAGACCCCATTTTTATAATTGCTCCACTGTTGCACCGACTGGAGAAGCTGTTTTGAGCACAATTTCAAAATGATTCCCTGCACTTCAGCATAATATAAATGGTAGACATCTCTTGATCTCAGCATGGATATTACATGAGATGTGAGTTTGGATGGAGTCTGAATGTGTGGCTCACTTATGGGAAAGATAGAAGAAGCTTTAGTGATGCGACATACATTTGAATTTGGGCTTCACATTTTTGGTTGACAGTATAGTCTGCTTACCCTCCCTCCATTCATTCAATCAGTCCATCAATATCTCTATTTCACATGGTATTTGTATCATTTCAAACTAGCCTAGTTATTTGTGCCAATCATGCGCTGATGAGGTTTCCGACTTTTCCTACTTAGATTGTTATTCGCTGACTGTTCTCCACGCTTTCTCAAATATTTCTTCTGTTTGCCGATTTTATTCTGTGTTATCATTTTTGTAATACTGCTAAATAATTAAATCTAACAAAAAGGCTGGACCTGTCCTCCAGATTTGATTAGAAAAACTTAAAAGTGGAGATAAGTGTGACGAATGGAGGAAGATGGTTGTAGATCAGTTTTTTATTTCTGCTAATTTCATCATTTAAAGCTTTTTTTTTCTTTTTCCTCTAAGACTTTTATTTGTAGCCTTGTTAGTTGGTTACCTAAAGATGAGGAGGGCTACATTTTCTGATTAGATCAGCAACATGTTTTCATCAATTATATATTCATTGCCTGAATGTACTTCCACCCAAAAGTCTGATTTGCTTCCTGAGCGATGCATTTATAAGGTTTTCATGAAGATTGGTGTCATTTTTTTATTAATTCACTTCACAGGAAATGCTCACTAATTCTGTTAATAAGACTGTTACGTATCAGTGACCTAAACATCACCTACATGGGATTTTTATGGTGTAGAGTGCGGCTTGTTTTCACATATTTAAATGATCTTTTTGTCTGCCTCTGCAGTGTCGGTGCAGGGTCCTCACCAGAGGAACCTGTTAAAGAACCTCCTGAAGGACTACAACCGGATGGAGCGGCCGGTGGGCAACGACTCCCACCCGCTCACCGTTATCTTCTCCCTCAGCATGATACAGATCATGGATGTGGTAGGTGTCTACAGCCATGAACATCATCCAATCATTTACAAATATAAAATGTTCCTCTGCATGATGAAGCTTCTTAGACATAAAGTCAAGAATCATTTGCAGCCTTTAGTTTTGTTGTGCTAATCAATACCGATAATTAGCCCAAAAAGGGAGAATTAAAATCATAATTTACCAAGTAAGGCAGTATATGCCATAAACTGTAATATTAAAATGTCATTAATGAAGGCCATTACAGAGGACTCTGTTTAATTTTGCGAAGTTATTTATGCAGGTAACCTTTCTGTAACCTTTGTAAGGATGCTAAAAAGTGTACTACTATTTGCCTCATGATTAATGCAAATAATCTTTGAGAAAACAAAAATGTTTAAAATGTTTTGCAGGATGAGAAGAATCAGGTGCTCACCTCTAACATGTGGCTACGGATGGTAAGGACCCCCGAGACATAAGAGAATGAATTTGCAGCTATTAAAGGTTTACATGGTTTTTAAACAATAAAATACTGTTTTGATGACTTATAACAAGACGGAAAATAAATGACTTGAGACTCGACTTGGATATGAAAGTTTAGCTTCTAATATTTTAGGTATTTCTATGATTGATATGAATTATGTTACATTTAAACTAATGGTAGATGCAATTGAGAGGTTTGCCTGTACTGTCGTCCACTGGGATACAGACTGTATTTGTGTGTGTGTGTTTAAGAGTTGGTTCGACCATTATCTCCAGTGGAACCAGAGCGAACATCCCGGAGTGAAAAACCTGCGCTTCACCACAGACCAGGTGTGGACACCGGACATCCTGCTCTACAACAGGTAAAACACGCATAAACACCTTAACACACCTCTCACACATACACATTGTATTCCAACAAGTAGTGTCACTTCCTCCCCTGCCCTTCCTCAGTGCAGATGATGACTTTGACTCCACCTTTAAGACCAATGTTCTGGTGAACTCCAGCGGCTACGCAGAGTATCTGCCTCCAGGTGAGTCCCTCTCCTTTATTTATTCATTCCTGCTCTCACTATTCCTCATCCCTTCCTCGTCTCCCTTCGATGCAGCAGCAGCATATCAATTTTCGCTTGTCTCCCCTGTTTGTACATTTCACATCAATATTTCATAAGTATAAACAGCATCCCTGGTTACTCACTGGTTACACATTCCCAGCGTTGTGAATACCGCCTATAAATAGGATAGGTTTGCTTCCTCCATTTTCCTGTTTTCACACAAACGCAAGACCAGTGCAAGTGTGAAAGAAGCAGCTCCCCTGGGTTTCCACGGGTCTTTTCTGGGTCTTTTTCTTTATACATCAGATTACAACGGGCTGAGATTGAATCCCAAGGTTTAGAGGGGGTTCAAATGGAGTTCTGATGTAAAAGTTCTGAGGACTTCTCAGAGAGACACACTATCTATTGTATTCAGCGGCCATGTTTATTAACAGGCAGCTGCTGAATGTAATTACAGCTCCGTAATGCTGCGATTTGGATCACAGCCAATTAAGGAATGGATAAAAAGATATGTCTGCATTGGTGGAATATGGAGAGGGTTTTACTACATGATGGAAATGGAAAAATAATAGGCAGCAAACCAGCTATTTCAACTCCCGCACACAAGCCTGGTTGCAATTCCTGAGGTATTTTGTGGGCTGGTGTTATCAGGAAATATAAAGGCAACAGGTCTGTGGGTGGCTGGCATGGAACAGGAGCTTGACACACGGTGAATAATTCAAATGCGGAGGATCTCAGGTGTCTACAGCACACCATCACTTGCAGAAGAAAAACCTCTCACATCTGCAGAGGTAACGGTGTTATGGTTGGGTGTAATGGTATAACAGGAGGTAAGGCATAACAGGTTTTTAGCTCATATCTTGATTGTGTGACATTGGCAAAGGGAAAATCTTGTTTTCCGGGGCTTGTAATGCCTTCTTGGGAAGCGATTTTCAGAATGACAGAGATTTATTTTGGGAGCCTTGCTGTGGGAGAGGGAGATTATTCCAAGCTGCAGAAAAACCCAGGTGTCTCATTTGTGAGCATTGCTTCAAGGTTACTGGATATCTGTGAGAGGCATGGTACAAAACTCACAAGCCCACAGAACAACTGCTACCTGATCAGTGTGATTATGGGTTTAGTGCCTTCAGAGTTCATAACAGTAGTACATTTCCCCATGAAGCAAAGGCAAAAGCTTGGTGTCAGTTGCTGGATTGGAGGGTATATAAATATAGCAAGTACTTAATTTGATGTGATCAACCTCTGCTTTGAAGCCAGCCCTCTACCTGCTAACCTCTGCTCTCCAAAGTCTGCTTTGATTCCACTCTGAAGTCTGATTTGCATATCAGCCTCATAACGAATGTCTTTGAGCGCTGTAAGGCCTCATTGGCATTTTGGTTCTGCCTGCGTCTGAATGTTTGAACCGGGCTTTATCCTTTTATTTCAGTAATTCATTTAAGGGCCATCGTTTGCCAACGTCCACTGCGAGGATCTTCCTTTGGGGGTGGAAACTAACGTGCAAGCGCACCTTTAGGATTTTGTGCTTGCGTGTGCCTACACATATGCATTTGGGGGCATTTATTTTGCATAATAGAATTGGTAATCTGATTAGGAAGCGCACAGTCTCATTTCTCAGTGTCACTGTTGATGTGTTCTCCTTCCGCCGAGGCTTTGCTAACAGCTGTGTGTGCAGGCAGAGCGCAGTGACAGTGTTTGTTTGCAGAGCTAAATATCTGAAACATTGCTTGCTTTTTTTGGTAGACATTTCTTTGATGAGAGGTTGTATTAATCTAGTCATTGCTTTAACTTCTTCAGCCACCAAATTTAAAAACAGTGTATTGTTGGTAGACATGACCAATGTTAATAAGAATCATATTTCAGTGCATTCTCTTGGTTGTGATGCAGCAGATCCTTCAGCAGTTCTTTATGAAAATGCAGCGTGGTTGAGTTCAGTCCTTGAGCTGGCTGGATATGAAAAGAATGAATGAAAATACTTGATATTCACTGCAGGATTTCAGCAAAACACAAGTGGTCCACCGGATAATAGTCACCTCTGTACAGGAAACGGCAGGGGTAAATGTTGCTGTAATTTAGTGAATTGATTGCAGTGCTTTAACCCTCTGCCCCCTTTGTGTTGTCTGCTTCTCTTTTTTCTAAGGAATCTTTATGAGCACATGCAACGTGGACGTCCGCTGGTTCCCTTTTGACATCCAGAAGTGTGAGCTGAAGTTCGGCTCCTGGACGTATGACGGCTGGCTGATGGACCTCCAGATGAACGATGCTGACATCTCAGGCTACATGCCCAATGGAGAGTGGGACTTAATTGGTGAGTACAGTGATACATTTGCATTGCATCCTCATAAAACATCCAGCCACAGAGCAGTGGTCCATTCCTCTCTGTCCTTGACTGCTCTTCAGGGGTTCCTGGCACCAGAAGCGAGGCCTTCTATGACTGTTGTAAGGAGCCTTACCCCGATGTGACATTTGTTGTGACAATACGGCGGAGGACCCTGTACTACGCCCTGAACCTGCTCATCCCCTGTGTGTTGCTGTCTTCAATGACCCTGCTGATCTTTGTGCTGCCAGCCGACTCTGGGGAGAAGATCTCACTGGGTGAGTGGATAAAAAGCGCACGATGGAGGAAATACGTTGACAAAAGTAGAGCAAGAAGCTGGATACAGGAGGAGCTGTTGTTTTAAGCCTCGGGTTTTAACTTCGGGAACGAACTAGGTGCAGACCAGTTTGACCTTCAATGTGAGTCCATCATATCTTCATATCTAGAGTGATTCAGTGCATACATTACAGGACTAATTAGGATAAGGATTAAGATGACCTTTATTATCCCTGAGGGGAAATTCAGTTCTTCAATTGAATAAAAGGGAGGTGAAACAACCTCAGTCACCTTCACACGTTTGGGGAGGTGAATGAAACGAAGAGTTTTTTATTTTTGATAGATTACTCAGCTGAAAAACGCACCAACACTCCCAATATTCAACATCCAGTCATGAAAAGTTTGAATAAAATCTCCTATATGGCTCTCTATGCTCCAAGGTGTGAACGTTCAAGTATATACAGTAAAGCAAGACGGCCAAAAAAACCTAGCTTTCAAAACGTTCTTAGACTAAAGGCAACACAATGAAGCATTGGTGCAGAAGACTTTGCGGTGGGATGAAAGGGGCAAAGTGAGAGAGGGTGAAGCTGCGAGAGTAGAGGTATAACAGGATGAAATAGAAAGATGAGAAATGCGAGGAGGAGGAACAGAGACAGATGGGAGTGGGAAGGTAGTGAAGAGGGAGTGCAGACAGGAGAAGAATTTGAAAAGGATGAGACAGGACAGCACAAAAGAGAGGGGGACGATTGATGAGGAGGTAAAGGTGGGAGACAACCAATCCTCAATATAATAGGCTGGCAGAGAGAGAGGATGCGGTGGCGCCATTGAACAGCATCTGCAAATACATTTTAATATCCGTTTCAACGTGGAGCACAAGATGGATGATTTTCACATTATCAGTCAACGAAAAAAGAGACTACAGATTGTATGGCCTTGCATTGAAAGTAGAAGACGATTAATTGTATAGGCGATCAGCAGAAAAGTCTTGATTATTTTTATGTCAAGCTGATCCATTTTTGTGGGGATATATTTTAGACCTTGGTTGTGTTAAAAAAAATGACTTAATGTCAATGGAACAGAGAAGGACGTCGGGCAGCATTGTCAAAGCATATCTTTAACCTCAATACAGGATGCATTACGCAGCATTTCTCTGCAGAAAATAATGCCAAGCCTTACACACACGGCCAATTAACCTATTGGTGTAATTAAGGCTAGTGAATTGATTAGAGGAAGAGAGCTTACACACTGCCTTACTGGAAAATACTCTGACACTCGGGATGATGGAGGAGACACGGGACCAAGTGGCTGGGGTCTTTAGGGTGAGAGGACCATGCTTTTAAAAAGAATAAGTGTCATTTCTGAGAAATTAGGCATTATAAAAAAAAGCATTTTTTATTTTCTCAATATCGTTAAAGGACATTTATATTTTATCTCTCAGCATGAGTTTAATTGAATGCTTCTTTATGGGGACATTTATGCCAACAAAGCACTCGGTTGGATAAATGAGACAGATAGCGAGGAGAAATTGAGATGGAGATGAGTTCAAGGGCAGGAGCGTGTGAGTTGTGTGTGTTTGTGTGCACGCAGATGGAGTTTGGACAACACATTTGCTGTGCAGAAGTGCTTTTTGCTGTAGAGGTAGAGCATGTCAAAAATAATGTACAGTATTAGCAATAGCTGGTTATTTAAATAAATTGAATGTGATCTCATCCAGATTATGATGATTAATCAACAAACTAGACACACACACAAAATGTAGGTCTCAAAAGAAAGTACCACCATTGATGGCTTATGCAAATGTGGGTAAAGCATAAGGTTCTTATATCTATCTATCTTTCTTTCTGCAGGTATCACCGTTCTGCTGTCGCTTACTGTTTTCATGTTGCTAGTGGCAGAGATCATGCCAGCTACATCGGACTCTGTTCCTCTCATAGGTACGTAAAAGACAGTTTTATGCGTGTCTATATGTTCCCAAGTGGTTCTCATGGTCTTTAATGAGCATGTTGTTTAACTGTAATTATGAAACTAAATTCAAACCTGCACTAAGGCTACAATTACTTTGAGTGATTGTCAATATGAAATCAAGATGTTTTACTTCTTTAAGATACAGCAAGTTTCCATCTGACAGCGAAAATCAATATCTGGCCTTGAGTGTTCATTTTTTACAGTAGTGATTTGTTGCGGTGTACAGTAGGAACTAGCTCCTGGTTGAACTCTGGTGGTTTGTGTACTAGCATGATATCAAGTATTATTCAGCACAAAATACAGAGCTAAGGCTTATGGGGATTAGTTAGTGCTGTAAACCATATAAACAAAAATGCAGGACGCATCGGGACTCTGACTTGACATTACACTCAAAACCACAAACGTCAACATTGTGGAGGCACGACAAAAACAATCAGGGGATCATTAAAGTCATCGATATTTATCTTCTTGGCCCTGAGGAACACCAATGACTGTATATAATTTTCTTGGCAATCCATAAGATAGTTTTTAGTCTGGACAAACCAACCATGTCATTTATAGAGCTACACCTGCTAGAATAGCTTAAAATCCTGGGTTTGTCACAGAGGTCTTTAGAATCGGTCCTACACAGTGGTACAAAGTAAAAGCCAACAGAATTTCTTTTGCCATCTGCTTGCCTTAAAAAAAAAGTTATAGTCTAAATTGATTGCAGGCACGCATGCTGGGTATTATATTAAGAGAACTGGCTGCAGCCAGACACAGATGTGTCTGTCGTTGCCTAAGGACACAAATCCTGGTCATTAAAAACTTTGGAAAAAATAAGTCATTATCATCAGAATGCTGCTTTCAGCACAGATCTTTTCATTAATCAATCAATCAATCAATCAATCAATCAATCAATCAATCAATCAATCAATCAATGTTTATTTATATAGCCCAATATCACAAATGTTACATTTGTCTCAGTGGACTTCACAGTTTGTACAGAATATCAGTATGACAATACGACACCCTCTGTCCTTAGACCCTCACATCGTACAAGGAAAAACTTCCAGAGAAAACCCACAGTTTAAAGGGAAAAATGGGAGAAACCTCAGGGAGAGCAACAGAGGAGGGATCCCTCTCCCAGGACGGACAGACGTGCAATAGATGCCGTGTGTAAATTGAAAAGATAATACATTTGCAACATAGGTAGTCCAAATGTTTGGAAATGCATGTGTGTATAATAGGAAGATGAATCCACGAGTATATCCATCCAGGACTTATGATCCAGGACCACAGCCACGACTCAAGATCCAGGACTCGCAATCCATGACACAGGACCGCAGGATCATCCATGACTCCGGATCCCGGCGTATATAGACACCAAAAAGAAAGAAATTTGGGGAAGCTGGGTTAATCGGAACATGAGAGTACACAGGTACAGACAGAGAGAAGGAAGAAGTAAGATGTCCCCCGACAAACTAAGCCTATATCAGCAAAACTAGGGGCTGAATCTAATCAGCCCTAACTATAAGCTTTATCAAAAAGGAAGGTCTTAAGCGCACTCTTAAAAACGGATAGGGTGTCTGCCGTCCGAACACAAACTGGAAGCTGATTCCACAAAAGTGGAGCTTGATAAGAAAAGGCTCTGGCTCCCATTGTACTTTTAGAGACTCTAGGAACAACCAACAACCCTGCATTCTTGGAACGCAATGCCCTAGTAGGACAATAGGGTATAATGAGTTCTTTAAGGTAAGATGGCGCCTGCCCATTAAGGGCTTTGTAGGCGAGAAGAAGAATTTTAAATTCTATCCTGTGTTCTATAGGGAGCCAGTGTAAGGCAGCCAGAACAGGAGTAATGTGGTCCCTTTTCCTAACTCTGGTTAGTACACGAGCTGCAGCATTTTGAATCAGCTGAAGCGACTTGACTGACTTCTTGGTACACCCTGATAATAAGGAGTTACAATAATCCAGCCTTGAAGTAACAAATGCATGGACTAGTTTCTCTGCATCGTTTTGAGGCAAGATATGCCTGATTTTTGCAATGTTACGTAGATGATTAACTAACCTGATGCAGTGCATCTGTTTGTTGATTTTAAAAACACTATGTGGCTTCTAGCAGGCAAGTCGTGTCGGTATCAGGTCCCAAATTGGCCTGAAGGAATTAAACAAAGGATGTGTCTTTTTGAATGAAATAGGGAATTGATTGTTATTGTATTGTTACAATTCATTTTATTTTCATTTATCCAAAGCGACTTATAATAAGTAAGTGAATTAAACATGAAAGGGTATTTTAAATATAGCCTAAAACAAAGAGACCTTCACTGGTCTGTGCGCCAAATCAGAACCTACTATGGCCACTGTGGCTGTCAATAAGCCAGAGGGAAATGATGTGTATTAGCTTAGGATGTCAAATTACGTCATATTTCTGTTTCTACTCTGCCCAGGTCAGTACTTTGCCAGTATAATGATCATCGTTGGGATGTCCGTCATGGCCACTGTTGTCGTTCTGCAGTATCATCACCATGATCCAAATGGAGGAAATATGCCAAAATGGGTGAGCTGTGCTCAAAGTCTTTATCATAACCTCAAGTGCATTATTACTTATACATCATGCTTTCCAGCTGGTTAAGCACTATAAATTGTTGTCTCCCATTTCCATCCATCCATCCATCCGTCCATCCGTCCATCCATCCATCCATCCATCCATCCATCCATCCATCCATCCATCCATCCATCCATCCATCTTCTCCCGCTTATCCGTGGTCGGGTCGCGGAGGTCTCCCATTTCAGATAAGATATATTCATATTATTAATCTCAATTTCCCATCATAATTCGTATCATGCGCTAACATTTTCAGCAACACTTCATCCATCCGTCAGTGCTACCTGTTCCCTTCTGCCAGTTTCCGCTCTCCACTAATTTCCCGACTTCTTCGGGCTGTGACTCATCGCGGTGTCAGACTGCCTGAGCGTGATCATCAAATGCCTTACAACAGACTTCAACAGGAGTGTGTTTCAAAGTGCTTTAGATATGTGGGCGGATGTTATTTGAATTTTTCTCTCATTCCTTATATTTAATGATTAAAAATGCATGAAGCCTTTTTTTCTTAACAAAAGTTTTGTTCTAATGCGCACATAAAAATGTCAATCGTGGAGAAAACGTGAAAACATGGTAGGCTTCATTTAAATGATTAGCAAATGGCTGGTTACCAAAATAATATACATTTCCTGTAATACTATTCAAATTAAATATAGGAAGGCATTGATGGGCATTTCAAAGTTGACAGGTCCACATTTGTCGATACATCTACAAAAAGCTTTGTTGCACCAGAGTGCAGATGCCGCATATATCGACAGATGGAAGGACATTAGGTTGATGGATGGCCTTTTCAGGCATTCTGTCGGCCAATTAACAAGCTAATTGATGTGGTTCAGATGAGTGCATCGAACCAGCACAGTTCATAATTACAATTGCGGACAAAAACATCAAAGGCAGCAGCAACAGGGACTGTTACCTGGCCAGTAAACACACTAGGTGGAAAGTAATTGAGCAGTCATCTGGACATTAGCTTCTCATTAGATGCCAACCACCCATCTGGATGCTGTTGGGCCAATATGCCCTTTTAGGGGACATGCAGTCTGTTTACAAGGGAGTTTTGTTTCAGGGTCTGTAAGAGGAGAAAAGAGGAAACAAGCTTTACATTCGTAGCAACTCGCGAGAAGCTTATCTTGCTTTAAATGTATGCTGCAGTCTATTGAGACATTACCGAAGGCTCAGTGCACTGTAATCTGACAGTGAATCTCAATAGTTCCCCCCTTTAAATTGAATGCTGTCTTTGTAAGTATCCTCTTGCAGGAAATATATTTTAAGCTAAAAATCTTCTTTGCCTCAGGCACTTTAACTGGGAGTCCTAGCGAGGATTTGATACTTCTACTTATACAAGCACTACTGCATTATGAAACAAGATGCAAGGGGGGGAACAGCACCGACCATCAATCCAAGACAAATGAGGCTGTTCCCCCATCTGAACTCGTGTTATTTGAGGGTCAAGACGTGTAGGTGGTTTTCAATGCTTAGTTACTCTCATAGCTTTACCGCTTTTTTTCATGTTTTCTTTTACCTTCTTTAATGCTTTTGTGCTCTTTGACTCTTCTACTAGCTGTCCACCACTCTCATCTTTAAATGTTTTTAGCCGTTTTCTCATATGCAGTGGACACCAGGAAAATCACTGTCCGTAGTTTCCCTTTTCACACATGTAGAACACAACAGAGGATTGTCCGTGTCACACGTGTACTCAGTTAGCTTCAGGCAAGGGTTGGCACCAAGGGAGAACGTGTAGGAGGCATGCATTGAGTCGGATTACACCGGGGGCATATTGCCAGTTTTATAATTTGGACAACTGCATCTCTTGTTGTTCAATTCATTTTCATGACAATTTTAGCATTGGCCCTTACATTCAGACGTTTCCAAATCTCAATCTCTCTCTAGTTAGAGATTTGGTGAGCGTTTTCCATCCAAACATTTGCATTACGACATAAAGCCCCTACGAGTAATGTCTAATTTCATGGTTGCAGTGCACGTGTGAAAGAGGCTTTCTCTCTTCTTCTCTCTATAGGTGCAGCTGGTCTTGCTGCAGTGGGTAGCATGGTTCTTGCGTATGAAGCGACCAGGAGAGAACGATGACCCAGAACGCCCCCCGTGTGCCCCCCACTTACGGCGCTGTTCCTCGGGCTCGCAGACCGGGAGCATCACAAATCCACAAGACCCCACCCTGCATCCGCTGCACCCACAGAACCTGTCTTCTCTGCACACAGGGCCTCTCCACGCGGGGCATCCTCACCTTCATGCCCAAACCAGCGCCAACAACAACGGGAACCTTCTTTACATGGGCTACCAGAGCATGGAGGACCCTTCAATACTCTCAGAGCCTCTCCAGAGAAATAACATGTCTGCAGGGCCTACACGTGTGGCAGGAAGCCCGCCTCCTCACCTCCCGTCTCAGTTCTGCAGCTCCCCACCACCTCCTACCCCCAACATGGATACTGTAGGCTGCCCCAGCACAGTCTCCAGTGGGGGGGGCTTTGGAGGTGGAACCGGAGGTTGCTTGAATGCAGGTATCGGAGACCCACAGTTACAGGCCATCTTGGAGGAGGTGCGTTACATGGCAGACCATTTCCGGGAGCAGGAGGAAACCGAGAGCGTTGCAGACCAGTGGAAATTTGCAGGCGCTGTGATTGATCGTTTGTGTTTGGTGGCGTTCAGCATTTTCAACATAATTTGCACCATCTCTATCCTCATGTCTGCTCCGAACTTTGCGACTGCTGTTTCAAAAGACTTTGTATGAAAGCAAAAAGGAAAAAAGATGAAGAGAAGCGTGAAGGAAAGGATGAGGGAAATGAAATATAGACTGAAGAATGGAGTGGGCCCGGATCCAAGGAAATACAATTTCCCGCGGACTGTAGGCTCTGTGATTTGTGATTGCAAGGAACTCGAAAATAGAAATAAAAAAAAAATGGTGTTCTTTGCAATACAATACTGTTTTGTAACTGAAATATAAGAAGAAAACAGATAAGGAAGGGAATACAGAGTATATGTTTAGGGTGAGCAGGGTGCTTTATCAGATTCTTGACAAGGTGAAATTCATTCTTTTGTTAATTCAAAATATTTTCCTGCAAAATAAGGGGAACAAATGAGTCAAAAAAATAAATAAAGAACAAGATCAGTCCAATGCAAACCTCAAGAGAGAAAGCTCTTAAAGCACTGGAGAGATTGAAAGAGTAAGAGGGAAAAGCGACAGGCAGATATATAGAGATGGATAAATAAGACAGACATTGGGCTGTATTTTCTTAAAGAGGGAAGACAGTTCTTCACTACCACTTTTTGAGAACGGACTGCATCATTTAAAGTGATGTGAGGAGGAGAGGGCTGGGGGAGACGAGAAATATTTTTACAGACGAGAAAAGAGTGAGTAACTAGACTTCATCTCTTGTGGCAGAGTTAGGCGGAGTAAACAGCGTGATGCCTGGATATCCAAAAGTTGATGGAAGATCAGTAAGCAGAGAGGAACAGAAGAGCATCTTATCTATTCAATCGCATCCATTTAATGACCGTCAAATTGAAAGACCTTGGGATAATCTTTAGGACTAATAAGCTTTTAAAGGATGAAGTCCCCTCTCTGCTTGAAAACCACTTTACATTTCCAAGGCCTTATCTCTTTGAGACGATTGCCAATCTGCAACAATCAGCAGAGATCAAAAGCTCCTCAGCAGCGGGCACAGCGTGGAGTGCTTATCACGACCGGGAAACTGAATTAACCGGTCATCAGCAGCGCAATGCCAAGTAGCTGCACCACGGTGGAGGCTTGAGCCAATGAGAACTGGGGGTAGTGGTGGTCTAATGGATAGTGAGGTGGGCTGAAGGTCGGAAGGTTGTGAATCCCGCCTGAAACACCACCACTAGTGAGCCCTTGAGTAAGGCACTTAGCCCTTAGTTTCTCCAGGGAGAATGTCCCTGTAATCGGTAATTGTAAGTCGATTTGGATAAAAGCGTCAGCTAAATGAAATGTAATGTAACTCATGAGGCAGTAACCGAACGGTCCTATTGGATTTCAAATTAAACGTTTCATAACTGCAATGGGCGGTCAGGTCTTTAAAAGGCCCAAGAAAGGGTTAAGATCATGCAAAAACCCTCAAATGTGTACGGAGAAGCAACATCCAATCACATTTCTGTCTGAACCCTTCAATGGTTTTCAGATTCTTGAGTGATTCATATCTACCCAGAATGAAACAGATGGGAATTTTACAGAGCTTTGCTTCGGTTAATTTCAGTACAGTTGATTAACAGGATTGATTTCAGAGTATGGCCTTCAGCTACAGAGCATCTGTAGAAATGCGGATACCAAAAAACTAAATATGTATTTAATTAGTTTAGGTTTGAGGGGAATTGTGTAGTAGTATTAATGTTTGCTGAATGGAAGGTGGACTATAATTCATGGATGTACAAACAGTAGGTTTAATGTTAAAGATTTCCAAGGATGACTGTCAAGTTGTATTACAAAATTACAATGAACAGAGCAATTAGTCAAATGACAAACCTCATTATCTCCATTCTTTGTACTCGCTGAAGCTTTTTCCAAAATCATTCTTATTGAACTATATTGACCTTAAGCTGAAGTGAAGTATGTGTGGCACGAGTTAATAAGAGAGTGAGTTTGGACACAGCCCAATATTATAAGAGAAGGATGAGTCATTCAAAAATGAAGCTTAAAGCGAAATAGATCCAGCTGAAAGTGTACATTTAACAACTCTTCTCCGTGCAATTCAGCACAGGTAATTGCTGAGTCTCTCAATGTTCAATTAACTCCAAGAGAGTGTAGCTCTCTCTTTAATATTAGTTTTCATGTGGATAGCTATTGTGCACATTCACTGAAAATAAATATAGAATTGTCAGGAAAACATTTTCAACTGTAGGATTTTTCTGTATTTGTTCTGTGTCAATAGTGGTATATTGTGTCATGCACATGAAGGTCCCCAGCCTAAAAATCCCCTTTAAATAACATATATACAATGTTTTACCAATAATTTATGTTTTTCTACATTTGTGTAAGTTTTGAAACACATGCCCTGAAATTAGCAAAGTAAGCTAAGCTTTTTCTTTTTTTGCCCGACAACTACATTTCCTCAAAAAATAAGCCTTTGAAGAGAAGACCGAACTTATATTTTTCATATATTCCAAAAATCCCATAAAACAACTTAAACCTACAATAGATTCAGCCTCTCAAAGCTTCCCTACACGGCCATGGCACAGATCCTCAACCTTAAATGTTTACAATGCAGAAAAACTTAGAAAAATGTCACAAGTACAGTAGTCAAACTGTTTTTTTTGGGACTATTTCCAGCTGTGGATTAATACAAATCGGTGATTTAGCGAGTTTTTTTGTGTGTAGGATGGTAATTCACTACAGTGGCCATTTTCATTGAAATAAAGTATAATTTTACCCAGTACAACAATGTGGCTCATTAAAGTGATAAAAACAATGGAGGTCTTAGGAAAAAAGCTATATTATGCTTCGGTCACACAGTCAACACTTGTTAAGAGAATAATTGTGCCGTAGGTTTTGGTATTTTTATGGGATTTTATGACAATTAGTTAAATGTACAATATCTGCAGATTCTTCTTTAAGAAGTCTCTCTAGGTTTTCTTTAACACATACATCCAATAGTCTTAATGAGTTACCTACATTCCTGATACACTATCACTAGTGAATTTGCATATGTATTATTTCACTCTGAACTGCTACATACAGGGTGGAGAGTGTTGTACAATTCTTTATATATTTTTTTCCTTCATTTTCTGTCTTCTCTCTCGTGTTCTAAAGTTTCCTAGCAGTCAAAAAGTAAACTTCTTGCCGGGAGGTTTTGTAGAAGGATGTTGTCCTTCCAGCACATACTGACAACTAAACACTCACATCTGTACAGAACATTTTATCACCCTGAAAATAAAGGATTGTCTCATTTTTCTACCACCTTTGGTCTATTCCCTGTCTCTCTGATTTGACAGTGGCTGGCCCAACACCCAAAAAGAAGAGAAAAATGACAGAGAGAGGGGATAGCAGGGGGAGAGAAAGTGCTGACGCGCTGTGAGAGCTGGACAGGGCCTTAATTGATCACTCGTTCAGGAAGGAGAGAGGGAGGGGGGGAGGGATGAGATGGGGAGGCAGAGGAAGGGAGGGTTAATGGAGGAAAGAGGGGGGCATACTAGGTAATTCATCGGATTTATGAGGGACAGAGGCAGCAGAGATGGGAGCTCAGACAAGCGTAACTCAGTCACATGCATCAAATGAAAGGCCACTGCAGTATATCACACAAAGGGAAAATATATACTGCAGAAATAAACAGAAATTAGAGACATATTTTCATGCAACCATATGTCAATCAAGTGTGGGAAATGTGTGTTGTCCTCAGTGTGTCACTCACTCAGTGAGCTAGACAGTCAGAGGTGTATTTATAGTGTGCTGCCCTTCTTTAGCCCCGCCAAGGCCCCCTGTTCGAAGAGCTGACTCTTTTTCTCTCCGAGGTCGAAAGATTTGCAGCGCTAGCAATCTAGCAGCCCTTAGATTTACTGTGTTCACTGAGATGGAATAAAAGAAGAGTGTGTGAAGATTGTGCGTGTGTCCATGGGAAAGATGAGCCTCGGGGTCTGAGTACGCATAGAATCAATCAGTTGTTTTTCTTTTTCTCTCCCCACAATTCAAATATAATAAGAGCAGGCTGACCTAAAGCTTTCTCCCAGCCCTCAGATATTATACCAGATGGTTAATTTAACTGAATATCACAGGAGGCACATTTGGGCATCACACAGATCTATTGTTGTGTAAACAGGGTGGCGACATAAAAGCTAAAAAGATGCCATAACTGCCAAGTATACAAATGAACTTGAAATACACATGGACACAGACAAAAACAAAGCAATCACATGCAAACAAACACATTGATCATGACCTGCATTAAACATTTGCACAACACTTTAACAGCAGGCATGTTGAACAACATATTCAGGTGCACCCACCCCTGTGCATGCACACCTGTTCTGTCCGAGGGTCCCCACGCACTCTGCTGCAAGGAAGCTCCCCGACATCTTGCGGCTGAGGCCGATCAATGCCTTTTAATTACCAAGGGCCCAAAGTGTGGGTCGATATAGCTGACGAGAAGCAGAGAGAGAGAGGGAGGGAGGGAGAGAGAGAGAGAGAGGGAGAGAGAGAAAGAGAGGGAGAGATGGTCCAGACGGTGATGGATGCTCACTCCTCCCAGCGAGCCTACCTACAGATGTGTCGTTAGGCTTGATTAATCCTGCCAAGCCACATTGACTCACTTTACAGACCGCTGTATAACCAGCCGGGCCGTCGCAGTCGCGAGGTTAAGTGGAGACGAGGTGTCCGACCTCAGGAACACCGACCTCTTAAACAATATGTCAATGGTGGCTGTGACTCCCTATGGTACGAGTGTCGACAAAACTACTACTTTTAAACTCTGAATAACTGCACATACATTCATTCATGAGGTTCCTTAAAACAAATGTGTACTCAGGGAGCGGAAAGCATTGGCAAAGGCATATATTCAGTTACTGTGGTTCTTTACTCTCTTTCACAAACGGGGAAAAATCAATACAGTTTTATCTACATCGCTTGCACAGTGAATTATGAACTAATACTCATCTGATCATTAATTTCTTTAAAGTTATATTCTATTTTGATTCATTATAATTGGGTTGACTCAAAGGATGATGAAAAAAAGAAGGATAAAGGATAAGAAAACAATTGTTTTCACAGGGTGAGTAGAACTCTTCCTGCTGAGTATAATGTGCAAAATTGTGAGCCCCTGTAATGGTGCCAAATTCAAATGAGGGAAAAAGAGTGAGCAAAGTCATGGTTGAGCTGCTATGCTTTTAATGTGAGGAAACTCCAGATAAAATGCAATCAGACTGGAATAATCACGGAGTCTTATAAGGAGGCTTGTTATTTTATTTTATTCTGTTTATTTCCCTCACAATTATAGAGGTACAATAAATCATATCAAAAGCGTGTTAATTAAAAACTGATAGAAGCATATGTTTTGTGCTTTATGGAGATGCACAAGTGCTGTAATTTGATGCAACTCCAGAAACTAATATTATGCATAAATGCTCATATCAATTTCATGACACACAACTAAAGTTTGTGGGACATATTTATCTTACACAACTCACTTGTCCTTAGTTGCCTTATGTTGCAATGCAGTGCAACTCAATGGACAAAAACAAACAGGGATAATCCAGGACAGCCATAAAGGGCGTTAGGAGTCAAGACTTGAAGCTGTTAAGCCTTTTAATTATACATGGCATAATTATACAAGTTTGTTATATAACACTATTTGAGATTTCAGATATTCCTATCCTGAGGAGGTGAAAAAAGCAGCTTGGATGAGAAATAAACAAGCAAGTAAAAATAAATCCGACAGTTTATGAGAGTCTTGAGAATGGCATGCTGCAGACACACACAGTTTTCACCAAAACTCAACACAGATGCATATTTAGTGGATTTTCCCTTAGGTGCTACAACCAGATAAGCAGCCACTCTAAGGATATGGCAGGGGCAAAAAGTCGACTATTCAGTAGAAGTACTAAATTAATGAGAAAAGGGATCACCTTCTCCCCACTACACGTCAAAAATATTCAACCATTGCCTGTTGATGTTTCTTAGGTCTTGATTCTCTGCTCTAACTTTAGACTGTTCACTGACAAAAACTAAAACAGATTAAATGATGCCGGTAAGGATTGATTCAATGTGCATCAGCTGGGTTTATGAAATGTATTTCTCTAGTTCTTTTTAAAGTGTATCTTTCGACTTACTATAGACATATTGAAGGTGGTATGTTTCTACTAAATGTAGCAACACCAAAGCGTTAATATATTTGATAACAACAAAAAGTCTTACATTCAAAACAGAGCTGCAAAGACGAATCAATCAGTGGTCAAGCATTAAATAAATAAACTCAATTAATTGATTTGACTACATTTTTGAGAAAAACAAAGTCAGGATTCCAGGTTTTAACATGTGAATATTTTCTGTATGTTTACTGTTCTCTGTCAGAAGACATAATACCTTTGATTGTGGACAATTCAAGACAGGGGATGGAATATTGGGCATTGAAAACAAGGATAGACGTTTTTCACAATTCCATTCCATTTTATAGACCAAACATCTAATCGGTTGATAACAAAATTAAAGTAATTGTTGGTTTGAGGACTATTTAAAAATGCCCCTCAAGCATAAATACAACAGTACCATTAGTAGGTGGAAATAGCATCAAGATTAAAAACCCTATTTGGGCATTGTCTTACTGTGAGAAGGAATGTTAGCATAAAGAAGCATAAAAAATAAATACTCTAGTATATTTCAAATTAGTACTTCATTTAATGTACTGGTTCCTTTACTCTTTTCCGGTTTTAACCTAGAAGTTTTACACATTTTGAACCGCAAATCCTAAAATAAAAGCTTACTTGGTATTACCCTATATCAAAAGGTGTCCAAACTTTTTTCACCGAGGGCCACATACAGAAAAATATACGAAGGTCTGGGCCGCTCACTAGAGGTATATTGCCTCATAAGTTAGAAAAATCGGTACCACTTTACAATACGACTACCCTTACAAAGGGTTTACGAATAGTTTGTAATACATTTATTAATTAGGTTGTGAACACTTTATAAATCATTAATAAGCTTTTATAAGACATGAGTTAAACAGCCTTATATTGGCTACATAGCTTACTTCGTCTTCTTCATCAGCCAGCATCCTTGGTATCTGTTGCTCACGGAGTTGATTCCCCCCTTCCATCTTTATGTTTCTATGAAAGAGTTACTAACATTTATAACTGCCAAAAGGGAGCCTTATTGTAAAGTGTAAAACCCATTCCCATTTATTTATAATTGGTAAAAGGGAGCCTTATTGTTAAGTTTAATGCATATGTCCATTTATGAATGAGTTATAACATTCACGCTTACCTAATACACATTTTTCACATGAAATGCAAAATAAGATGCAACAGAACCAAGCAAAACATTTTATTCACACATGAAGAAAATCAGGACTCAAAATAATTACTATTTAGTATGACTGATACACAGATTTAAACATAAAAGCTTTTCTCAGACATAAATGAAAGACTTGGTAATACATAATGGCACTTGTGTATATCCTTGAACAAGCATCCAAGCAGTCCATCAGGGTGACCAGAGCCAAGCCAAGATGACCATTCAAGAACCTTATGGTGTTTGTCAACAGGGGGGTGCTAGTGACTTATCCGACCGGCCCACTTCGGTACCGCTAGTAAATTGTCAACGGAGGAAGTGCTAGTGACTTATCCGACCGGCCCACATTATTATATCCTTTATTTAACCAGGTAAAAGACTCATTGAGATTAAAATCTCTTTTCCAAGAGTGACCTGGGCAAGAAGGGCAGCATGTACAAAGTTACAACAGATAAAACACAGACATGACAGGCAGACAAATATAGCTGAAAAACACAAATGAAATGGCACAATAGCCAGTCAATATACGAAGTAAAACAAACTATTAAAAATCATTCAAAACTGGCAAAATTTAAAACGATTTTAGGATATACGAGCCCTTACATCTACCAATGGTGTCGTGTTCTCTGTCCTT
>NW_011337577.1:0-1610 GCF_000735185.1 Notothenia coriiceps
CCCCACTTATAAAAATAGCACTTTACCACTGCACCCCCTCTAATCTCAGATGCACCCTGAGTCATTTTGTTTAAGTACAGTGAGCCTTTCTAAAATATACAGTAAAGAGACAAACCCACCAGCATTATAGGATATACTATGACTTTGTGCCAAATACTTGTTGCTGATTTAGAGTACTGGCACCTTTTTTATTCCAATTCAAGCACTGGTCACAACTACTGTCATTCCATAGAGATTTCCATTCAGCACATTCCTGCCAACATCAACTCACATCAGAGGTCCTGTGGTCGACTATTGTCTGAATTCTGTCAACTAGAAACCTCCATTATCTCTCATTACCATGTTATACCGGGAACATAGTTTCACCACAACAGCATGGCCAATTATTCCCAGCTCACACAGGAAGCTGTTCCACTTAACGGGCACCATAAGGTTTGAATATAAGGTTTAAATATCAGATGTACACAGGTGAATGGGTGGGTCCAGGGGCATTAAGCGTTTAAAGATATCGCTGGAATTTGCTAATTTGATCTACATGTGTTTTGCATCACTGCAACGTTTTACAACCATGTTCCCTGAAGTGTTTCCTGGAAGGTGCTTACTGCGGGTCGTTCTTTATAAAATGCATTTAGAGCAAGAGCTGTGTTTACATTCTTAGCATTGTGGGCTCTGGACTCCCACAAGGAGACGCCTTGTTGCCCGTGCTGTTTGTGATATTCGTGGACAGGATACAGAGTGCAGCTTTGTGACATTACGGTGGCATCTTTGCTATTTCGGGACCGTCCTTTTGGCTTCGCTGGAGCCCGACCTTGGATGTGGAGCTACAGTATTTGGGAGGACCTACTTCTTTATGGTATTCAGCTGCTGCGCTTTACGTCTAGAGAAGCAATCGAGGTGTGTTGGATGCCTCTTGGGAACTTTTTCTGTGCGTCACAAGCTGACCAGAATTGAGAAAAGTCAAGAAACAAGAGCTCCGAGGTAATCTAGAAAACATTTCTGGGATTTAAGACGTTTGGACAGCTCTTCAGAGTCTTTCCCCGCAGGACTTTGTATTTAATAATCTAAATGTTTATCTTTAAGGAGAAAGTGACAGCTCACCCCAAAATCAAAACCACATATTTTCCCTCTTACCTGTTTAAAAATCTAGATATCTGCCATAGAGATGTCTGCCTTTTCTCATATGTAATGAAACCAGATTGCAATGTGGCTTTCCAGAAATCCTGACCCAGTTAATCGAGTGAATCCAAGAGTGTTTATCTTTCCAAAAGCACTGCAACTTTCACCAAAACAATCCAGATCGATACACATTACTGCAGGTAAGAGGGAAAATATGTTCTTTTATTTAGGAGTCTTCTACGTTGAAGTACTGCTAATCCACATTACCATGATTAAACATCTTGGCAAAGTGACTTCAGGGCTTATTTATTAGTCTGAGACCTTAATTATTGTCTGATTGGACAGCCACATTATCCAACGGTAAATTAAAATGCCCGGCGCTTGCAGCACGACTCCGACTCGTCAGCAGAAAACTGTCGATAAAGCTTTATCTCAAAGCGTTGACGTCACCGCCGCCTCGGCACGGCCAAGTCAAACATCAAGGCAGGGGGGGG
>NW_011337578.1:0-8710 GCF_000735185.1 Notothenia coriiceps
TACTTTCTGGATATGTTTCTTAAAAAGTCAAGTGCGAGTCCAATATGACACTCCCTGTTCAAGATACTTGAACTGGGAGAATAGTTCTATTTCTGCTCCATTTAAAAATACAGTGGATCCTTCGATTTTGATTGATCGTTTACTGAACATCGTCGTTTGCATCAACATGCATACTGTTTTTGTTGTACTCATACTGTCAATACACAGATTGTGTTATATAGCTTTAGATAGAATGTTTTTCTTCCTCTTTGCATAATTTGCATCCACAATCCTTTGCCAGTAGGTGTTTCCACAGTCCTTGCGGTTTTCCAATTGTTCAACTAATTGGGAGCTACTGTAAGCTATTTGTATTTGCATTTTAGCACATTACTTCCTGCAGTGATTCAGAAAGTATTGTGTTTGGGCTTTTTATTGTGAAAGGGAGAACACTACTCAGAGCCAGACATAATTTCATAGAGAAAGCGAGTCTTATAGGGAGCCAATTTAAATGCTAATGTCGTCTTTATTCTACATCCATTACAAATTTGTGCAATCAACTACTTCATTATGATAAGTTGTCTACAGCCACTTTAAATGCAATCAAATATATATTTCTAAGTGCTTACAACTTAAAAATCTTTACGTACAAATGACTGTATATTGAATATATTTCTGTATCCAGTGTTGAACAGGACCCAAACCTTTGAGAGATGAAAACGGACAAATCTGCTTTAATCAACTGCCAAGTAGTCAAGTCTGCATTTGTGTCTGTTACTTTGTAAAACGTGGAATTCGGTTTCTTTTTAATGCCTAGGCGGATTTTGGCTTTTTTCTCTTGCCAAGATACTTTTTGACACACTTTGAGGTATGCAAAACCTTAAAACTAGAACACTGATGGCTGGCTTACGCTGCAAACTTCATCACCTTTTAACAAGAGAATAAGTATATAAAACGTTATTTTGTATATTTTACACATCAGCAGAAACAGAGAGAGACACTGTGTTTTAGAGAGAACCCCTCCCCCCTCTGTCTAGTGATAAGATGGCAGGAAGGGGGGAGGAGGGGGCAGGGCCAGGCTCACACAGTCTCACACAGTCACCCACACCCACACACACACACACACACACACACACACACACACACACACACACACACACACACACACACACACACACACCAACATTAGTTAACAGTCTCCCCAAAACTTAAAAACCATTATGAATCATAGTGCTAATACACAATAAATACAATACATACAGAGAGGTTGTTTAACACACAACATACAACATTTAATAATTATATGAAGTACTTACCAGCGTTTTTCAGGATCAGATCCAGGTCAGGAAAACGCAGAGAAGAAATGCCAGGGTGGTTAATCATCACTTTTCTCTTGCTGTAGAAACTAGATATCCTTATAAACCCTTAGCCAGGTCAATGGCTAAAAAGAAAATACAACCATCAGTCTAATCCTTGCAATGTAGACAGAAACTTCCTCATAGCTAGTAAACTAATTAACACAAATCTTATTAAAATCTAATTTAGATAGGACAATAAAGTTTGTATGGTGACTTTAGTATAGTAGAGAGGGGCAGCATTTGCCTGCATCACCGCAGAAGGAAGGAGGCTTTGAGACGAGAGTAGATGTTAGCCCCTTTCTAACGGGAATCTAAGCTGTCTGATGAAGAAGGAAAGTGGTAACATACATCAATACTATTTTTAATTATTATGTTTATGGTGGGCTTTTCTTTAGGGGCTAAATAAGATTTGATGTAGCCCCGGTCCACAGCAGGGGTTAGGGGAGACCGTCACACACACACACACACACACACACACACACACACACACACACACACACACACACACACACACACACACACACACACACACGCACACGCACACGCGCACACACACACACACACACACACACACACACACACACACTCACACTTGGGGGCAGGCCCCCCTGTCACTTTTTATGCATACTAATGTGATTGAAACATTTTTTATTATACACCATAAGGCGCAACAGTGGGGGCTTTTCACACCTGTGAATACACATCACCCAGCCCTCCTATCGACAGATCTCACACCTACTTGGGATATCACACCTACTTGAGATCTCACACCTCGAACAAAGGGGAGGCGGGACTTAGCTCATTAGCATAAGTAGGGAGAGGTGTGACCTGTCACAGCACCTGTCACTTTATATGCATACTAATGTGATGGAAGCGGGATGAATATAACTACTACTGTCACGTTTGAAGGAACGACATTGTGACATCTTCACGTCTCCCAGCATGGTAAATCGTCACATGTTCACGTCTTGCCGTGATACCGGGTTGGTTCCCGGAGAATTGAACAGAGGGGCAGACCTTATGAGGAGGTCCTCGCCAGGGGGACTGGAGCCTTCATCCCGGACTGGTCTCCCAGGTGTGGAGCCTGCTATGGATTTATCCTGCCCTGACCTGAGAGGCAACATCAGATCTGCTGAGAGTTTCCGTGGGATTGTGTTGGACATTGCAAACTGCTTTATGCCTGCATCCAGTTTAATTACGAAATTATATTCTGGTGTAGCATGCTGCAATTGGGTCCTAACTACTCCCATTACAATAGCATGTTAGTTCCAGATGACTGAATGTTTAGGAGTGCTCATATAAATATCAAGTATTATCTCTAGCCTTAGAACATTCTGAACATTCTGAATGTTGACATATTGGAATAATGTTATCAATAGGAAGCTAAATTGAATATTTCAGATTATGTTCAAGAATTGTAAAACTTTATTTAAAATAGCATGACTCATTATATAATAATGCTTTCTGCCTCAAGGTACTCGATCAAGGCACCTAGAAATCTAGCGGTGAGATAATGAGTAGTATTTATTTGACTGATGTTAGATTTTTCCTCAATAAGGATCATCAAGGATTTACTGGAGAGGCAGGAATATAGTTGACCTAATACAAGGACCAAACTAGTCAGGGTTAGCTAGGATTTCATGGTGTCAAAATAAAAGACAATATTCAGTGGTTTCCTGACCTAACTGATGTTCAATTCACACATTTAAAAAATCTGAAAAGTTCTACATTGATTTTTCCCATCGCCTCTTTCATGAATCGAGTTGTAACTCACCTTCATGTTTCACCTAAATCTGTAGATACAGATATAGTGAAGAGTGAAAGGGGGGTGAGACGTTGTGACATCCAGAAGAAGGTGTTAGTTTTAGCTTGACATAGCTTGATGTGTGAAACTTTGCGTGAGCTCACAAGTTTCTTGGATGCGTTTCATTTTTGAGGCTGCCGTATTTTTTCTCTCCCAGCATGAATTGTGTAGCTTTATCAGAAGTTTCAGGGAAGTTCAGAAGTCAAAGGCAAACACTGCAGCTGGAGTAAATGTTGGATAACATAACTCAATTGTATTACATTGAACCAAAGTACAAGATGTACTCTTCGGTATCGATCACACTACAGATATGTACTATAATATAAGAGAATATATAGATACAGAAGGCTTAAAGGTGCATCCAGCCAAGAGGCATTATCAATTTTACCATCCAGATGGAGATGTAAACATGACATAATGAGACGGTTTAGCCAATAGACCATAGAATTGCATGTCCTTACAGCAAAAGCTTTTCACCATATTTATGTTGAATATGTTCTGATGTTGCGTTTATCATCTCCAAGATTTTGATTAGCAAATGTAATGTAATAACATATTTCTCCTAGATTACATGGTGAAAGCAATTACATTTATAATGTATTTTGATTATTAAGCTGCCCAAAATTTTATTTGTTAATTCCAAGTATGTTCACAGTATGGTAATACAATCGTACCCATGTAAACCAGTTTTCTAAGAGTTACATTTAGTTTTTCAAATATCAAAGTTGTTTAATATTACAATTCCACAGATCTGCAGTTTGCAGTAGGATGCACATGTACAAATACATTTTGTATTATACATTATAATATATTGCACCAAAAGCCCTTAAAGCCTTTTATCACGAAAACAAAACACACCCTATCTGTGCAAAGACCATAAGAGCATGGCTATTATCATGCAGAATGACATCATTGAGACCTACTGGTGGACGCATAACCTCCATAATCTGACGCCTCTGATTGGATGTGATTAGTCGTTGCGTTCTGAGGTCGAGAAATTGAAGTTTGAACCTTCTCAAAAAGAAAATATAGCTAAACTTTTAATGTCGAAAATTGGAGAATTAATTAGAATTCTCTCATCCCAAAATAGTTTAAAATAAATAATTGGAGCAGAAGTTCCATCCAGTAATTTTTTTTGAATCAACCTGTTCAAACTCAAGCAAGTTTTCTTTTTGCTGGTGTAGTCAATATAGTGACAGTAATAATGAATGGCACATTTGTTTAAATTTGTCAACAGAGACAAAGTACATTACGGTGAGGGTATTTTGGTTTCTAAGGCCATCTTTGTGTATACACCTGTTTGTGTCACTACCCGTGTACTGGCCTGACTCACATACATTTTGTTGTACAAGTTAATGAAATAGCGACACGCTAGACAGAAAACAAATCATGTCAACCCAGAAACTCAGTGATCGACACACAGCTGTCGCACTCTAATGACTGTTAAAAAAATAGACTCTGAAAATTGTTTGTCTGGCTTGGGTATTGATGAGACTTCATGTGGCAATTTCCTCTGAGAAGAAGTCTTTTTTTTCTTCTCCACATAACATAAATGAGTTATTGTGAGCGCTGTTACTCTGCAGCTAGGAGAATGGAGTCTGATAATGGTAATGGGGATTATGATGATAAAGGAAACTTCCATAGCAGTGGTAATAAATAAACAACTGAGAGTGTATTAGTATTGAATTTGGCACAACATGTCTTCCCACTATTTTCTTGTTCTTACCATGTCGTTGTTAGCCCTTAGTTGGACAAATGAATGTTTACTGAATACACATATTCAGCCCTGGAGTGATTGCAGACCAAAGCTTCTGCTGGGTATGTAGAATATCAATGCAAAGATAAAAAGGTTACTTCAGTTTTACATGCACACTTTTTACAATTACCATAGTTTTGTGTAGTTTGACTGTTGTATTATATTACTGAAAGCTGAATTATATATGAAAGACCAGCAAACCTCCTCAAGTTAAGTCCCAGACGTGGAACAATTACTTAAAAAAGGCAATGAAAGAAAGTGTTGCCCACGGTTACGCACAATATCAAAAGACCTTACTGAAGAATACACTCAAATGAAGCTTCATCATCAGGCATTTTTGTTATTATTTGAAATGGTAGGCCTATTGGGGGCTTTATGTCTTTTTTGTTTTGTTTGTAGTGATATATACTGTATATAGAGCGAAGCCTCCGAGCTAATTCAGGCAGTCAACTCGAGCACCAAGATACACAAACACATGAAATGCCTTACCCCTCATACAACCAACGAAAAACATTCTCCGTAATCTGGCGCTCTATTTAAGCTGCAAGATTTCCTATCTCTCCCTCTACCACGCTGCTGCTTTACTGCCTCACCACAACCCCAGCATTCTCCTGTGGGATCCGGGGGGGTTGTTTTCTAATCTTCACTCCTCAATGTTTTATGTAAAAAAACAAAATTCAGGGAGTGATGAGGCCGGAGCGCCAAACTCCAACTCTATGCTGCTGTTTATAAACATATTAAACATGAGTTGTCTCTTTATAGGAATGTATAACTGTTGTAAATCCATTCTGAATTGAACTGCTGTCCTCTGCAAAGGAAAAAGCTAGTTACTTTTCTCAATCTCTCTATATATCAGGTGTAGGCCTATGTATGTGTGTATCCACTCAATTGTATTTATACTGGCATTACAAGCCAGTACAAACACTGTCTTGTAGATGGGACAGCCTTCAACAAACAGGCAGCATCTCTTAAGCTCTACTTCGTTCTCTGTACTATATGTCTCTCTCCATGGCAACGATCCTCGCCAAGACAGCTGTGGGATATTGTGAAGAAGTCTCTGCGCATCAGCCAACTTAAGGCTTAAGCCTCAGAAGGAAACACTACTGAGGAGGGATCGGGACAGACGAGATGTGGAGAGCTTATTATAAAGAATGAATGTCAACGTGAAGAGGACATTTATAGACAGTTATATCCACCCAACACAAGAAGGTCAAACACATAAAATACACCTGCAACACATAATGAGATATTTACAGGAACAACACCCATCTTTACAGGAACAGCACCCAATCAACACCTCTCTGATGCTTCGCTGAGATAGTATTCACAGCTTGTCTTTGGTTGTCGCAGGCCGTGCTGATATTGCGTCCTTTGCCCTTTTTGACGCTCTGCATTTCACACTTAATTTGAACTCTCCCTCCATCTGAGCCTGGCTAAACGTGCCATTGTCTTCTTCATCTTTTTCATGTTTTCAAAGTAATTTGCTGTGGAGAAATTCATCCCCTGCCGGCGACTGTGAGGGATTCTGAATTTTATAAAATAACCAGCGACCCCAGGACACGGGGGCGGCTCTTGAAATGTGCAAATGAAGGGAACTGAGCCTGCAGTAAGCAGCAGGACTCAGATCTCAATTGCACACACACAAACACAAACACTCACAGATCCCGATACACACAGACTGCCTCCCCCTCAGAGTGGAGATAGAAAGGCAGAGCGTGGCCTTATTCTCTATCACGATTCACGACCAGCATGTGTGGGTTGTCTCCCTTTCTCGTCTTCTCTTCTCTCACTTTGTCTCCTGTCTCATGTTGCCATTTCTCTTTCTGTAATTCCTCATTTACTTTTCTTTGTCTCTGTCTTTTTGTTTTGTTTATCTCTCCTACCAAACCCCTATAATTTGACTGTGTGATCAGACAGTATAGTTCCTCTCCAACTGAGCAGGGGGACTTTTTTCAGTAATTCCAAAATGACAAATCCAGGATGAATTTGTAAGTTTGAGATATTTGTGTGACTGTCATCAAGGTTCTCAATCTCCCTAACAGCATTATCTAGTAGTCAATGGGCCACACCTTAAGGCAAAAAACAACGTGATGCAACAATGTATCTCCTTTACATAAGGATTACACCAAATGTCGAAGTCATTTGGAGACTGACACAAAATTGGGTAAGGTGTACATTTCAAGGAAGTAACTCTTTGAAAGAAGAAAATACTGGTCTGTTTTAGGATAAATGAAATGGCAATTGTAAAAGCTAGGCTGGATATAGCAAGGCAATGCTAAGACACAAACAAATATCTATATCCAATATATTGTTATTTCTGGTAAGAGAACTCACGACTTCTACAGCCAGGTCACATGTTTTTAACACAATCCTAGCTAGCTGGCATACTTTACAAGCAACTGCATTTTTAAAGAGTTTAGCTTGTTTATAGCTAGCTAGGATACAAGCTAAAAAGATGATGCTCCTGTTCTTTTCATAACCCTAACCCTAAAGGGGACAAGCCCAACATCTACGCATTGCTAAACAAATTCAACATGTGGGTAGCTATATCCAGGTTCAGGCTTCATTTTTCTTAAACTTTAAAATGTTCTTTAATCTTCACAAGTCAGGGGTAGTTTTAGTTTCATCTATCTGATATCCAGTCCCAGCACCTTGTCATTTGTATCTTTTTGAATGTACAATGAGCACTGAATCTCTCTGGTTGTAAGTGGAGCGATGAGTGATGACAGACAGGATGTGATACTGGGTCAGCATGATAAATTATTAGACACCTTTTCATTTTAAAGGGGGTATCGGTGTCACATTCTCCCATGATATTACTTTTCCATATGGTTTCTAACGACATCTCTGTCACTTTGCCTCTGCTCTTCCAATTACAGCTATCAGAAGTTCAGGTTCAAATTTCAGCTTGCTAAGGGTACATATCTCGCCCTACCCAATTGAAACCCATGATTTTATAACAGAGGAAAGGTTGGTTGCTCCTGCTGTCAGGGGGCTTTCCTTTCTGTTCCCTAATGAGAACATCTGAGGGAGAGACAGACAGAGGGAGAGGCAACGAAAGAGAGAGCATCAGTGCATGCTTGTGTAACGGAGTTAAAAATGTGTAGACATAAATATAGTTAGAAATTACGATTTATAATGGGTTGTGAATTTTTTTTTTATGAGATTGTTTACTTTTGATGTTTTTGAGTTATGTTTCCGGTGGGAACACTTTCCCGTTGCACATCTTTTTCCATTTCCTGTATGTCATTTCCGCTTTCCCCTCACATTGAAGTGAGTGCTGCGGAGGGTAAGCTGTGCTGGGAGAGGTGTTACAAATCATTGCGGTTTTGTGTGATGGACCGGCTGTTTGGGTTGATGGAAGTGATGTGTGTTGTTGAGTGTTAATTTGGGTACCTTGTTGACCCGTTTTTGTTTGGTTTTCACCGTAGGAAATTGTATTTTTTTTAGTGATATCTGTGGTGTGGTTTTGGCGGGAATTAGATGCGATCTGCGTCATTTTCTTTGTTTACATATTAACCTTTCTTTTCTTTTGTAAAGATGTGCAGCGTGGATTTAAAGAGAATATTGTGTTTTGTTCTCAGGTATGTTTGTGTTTGTATTTTTGTGTGATTACTTGATAAGATTTTCTTATTCATTTCTTAATCTATAAATACTAAAGAAGACATTGAAGTGAGTGCTGCGGAGGATGTGCAGCATGGATTTAAGGAGGATATTGTGTTTTGTTCTCAGAATAAACGCCAGAAAAGACACCTAGATGCTTCGCTGTGTTTCCTGATCGATAACAGGTCGCTTACGGTTGTGACCCGTTACACT
>NW_011337578.1:9843-75530 GCF_000735185.1 Notothenia coriiceps
TCTCAGGGCTTCTTAAGTAAAAAATATATTTTGGACGGACACTATAATTTACAGTTTTTTACCATGTTCAATCTGAATTTCCTTTAAAATAAAAAACATCTATATTGAATCTGACTTTTCTACATCCAACTGACAGGTTTATCATTACTTTGAGAAAAAAGATTATTAATTTAACCCTTTTAGAAGGGAAGATATGGTCATTTGTTCTGGGAATGTCATTTTTGAGCCTGAAACCTGAAAAACAGGCTCGGGATTAACAGGTTTTAAAGGGGCTGCAACGGATCTGATACAGACTGATCCAGATGTGAACACTTCTATGACGTCACAGAAGTGGCGCTACAGCTATTGGGCCAACTCCACCAATCAGGAGGAGACAGCCACGGACATTGCCGTTTGAAAGCGCTGGAGACGCTGTAGTACATATGCCAGGCCTGTAGATGGTGCTGTTCTCACAGAATCAGCCCATGCAAAGACAGTGTTAAATTGAGCGAAATGAGGAATGGCTAAAATGCATGATCTGTTTGGTATTTTGAAAAATAAAAAGTATAAATATGACTTATATAGGTATGTTCCTTCACTATATTATTCAAATATAGCATGATAGGTCCACTTTAAGATTTATAAGCTTGACAAAGGGCTTTTTAGGTTTTTTTTAAATACGAAGGTAACAGTTATATGGCGTTTTTTGTTTCAGGTATTTTCAAAGACAGAATATAGGTGTTTTGGTTCAATCCCTTGCTATTATACAGACAGAAAGAAGATAGTTGTAAGCTAGTGTCATTAACTTGAATATGATCGTTGGATGGTCTGTGTTTAAGAGCCCCAATCATTGAATGTACCAGTCTTAATGACAATAGCTGTAAGCTACTGCAGCACAAGTCCCATCAACCTTGAGAGTGCGCAGGTGTTTTCAGGTCAGTGTTCAGAACTTATCAGAAACTTCTTTCTGCTATTTTCCTACAGGCTCTCTGCTACTTTCTATTGTCTTTGAATGTTGCCACAGGGTGATCCTAAATATTTAAATCATATTCCAAAATCTTCAACTGGTGTGGATGCATCTTTCTCGTTTGTGTCACTCGTGCAAATGTGCATCTAAAACTTTGTATAAACCTGGAAATATGGACACAATTTCAAACAAAAAGGTTGCATGATGGGAAAGGGATCGTTCCCTTATTCACTGCGTAAAGAATACTGAAGTTCAGTTAATGATGAAGTGTGTTGTTTTTATGTGGTTATCGTGTGTAATTTGTGTGTTGACTGTCCGTGTGTGGACCACATTGTGAATATCAAATGCTCATACTAATACATATGGGGATCCTAATAAATACAAGATAAAGACAAGACAAAATGCCCAGTTATGTTTACTGGATGACTGCCACTGCCATAATTCAAAAGTTTATAACAAGTCTCAGAGAAAGCAAAAATATGGACGGTAACTGCAAAAACCTTCAGTATGAAATTACATTTGTCTTAACTGTCATTTCAGGGGGAATCAAAATGCATCAATGCAACGGAAATGCCAGTCATGTGAAACATTTTGAAATTACTTTTTGCATACATCATTTGATTACAAAATAAATGTGTCATAGTGTGAAAAGCGTTTGTTGAACCTCAACATAAAATGACTCTAAGTTGAATAACAATGTGATCAGTGAGGATAAATCAAATATTGTGCTGAATCAGCTTTGTTAATTATTTCCAGCCAATCAGCTCCTTTGCTGTTCCCTGTGTTTTTCTCCTATCCAATCACATCATACCCCTCTCCTGAGCTTCTCATAACTGGACCTCATTCCCTTGTCAAACAGGTTTGTATGTAAGTCCTCTTTTTCCGTTCAGTATCTGTTTTGTCTGAGGTTCAGATTTGCCCTGCCTTCACCAACTCTTGGTTCAAATTGTTTCAGCAAATTCCTATTTTGTGCAATCTCCTGCTTTCGGGTCCACCTGCTCCACTTTTCATAAGAAGGGTGCTTTTTGTAGTGGCTCAGAAAAACAACATGCTAGGATCCTAAAGCATGACTCACAGGCAGACAGGTTAAGATAAAACACAATGTTTACTGGAAGCAGAAAACAGGCAAGGGGCAAAATCAGAACTGAAAAATATGCACTTTTTGAGCTCTCAGAGCCCAATATACAGCCGCTGTGGTGACGTCGTATGGGGAATATATTTGTCGACAAATTATTATTATTATAAATATTAAATCTGTTCAGTCAGCTGTGAGCGAAAAATGACAAAATGGTTGGAAACAAAATACCAAGCAATTTTCACGCATGAAGAAACACAGTTGCTGCGGTGCGTTTGTACTTGGCAGTAATAAATCAATGCAAAGAGGACAGGTGGAAAAGTTTAGTTCACAATCTGCAAATTAAGATTTTTTTCCCTTTTTTTGTTCAGTCTTCAAAGTTCCCTTTTTTTCTCACTGCTTCTATTTTTAGTCAGGAACACTTCTGTTTCAGATCACGGACTCAGTTGAATGCAAAAGGAGCCCAAACATATTTGGCAAAAAACAGCCATTATTCCTGACAATCATATGAGCCGTATTTGCCTCTGCAACAGTAAAAAAATGTAACTCCAGTCATGACTGATTGTTAATGCATTATTGTACTATGATGGGGCCTTGTTATAAATCAAGCAGGAACTAAATGTTTTTTAGACTAAAAACGTAGTCAAATTCCAGAATTCCTCGAACAGTTCTTGGGAAAGTTCCTTCTTTTTAGGTGCATACAACTTTTAATGGAATGTCTGCCACACTATCTTGGCAATGGTGCAATTCAGTGCACCAACAGCCACATCATCAGCATTATCTTGTACATTTTGGGTCAGAATTGCCATGTAACAGTTTGTAAACACTCTTATCTGACTTGCATAGCCCAAATACAGAGTGACAAACTTAAAATAAAATTGATATTTTGAAATCATATGGATTTAACATGATCGAAAAGGCAAGAGCTTATATTTTTGTTCCAAATGTGTAACACTATAAGAATGTTGATTGTCACAGAAACATTTTGCCTTCACAGTCCGTTAATACCTTTTGAGCTACAGTTCAACATTTTCCATCCTAGATTAAACACGTGGGAGATATTCCGCAGTGATTTAGGGCATCAATGTTTCATCCTCACTGATGAAATATGACTGACCCGAGCCTGCTTCATTTGACAGCCAGACTCATGCACACAGATCTGTAGACTGAGATCGCAAGCATTTAATGTCTGTTTTAAAGCTAGCTGTGTAGAGAAAGCTGAGGAGGTTTTCATACACTGCAGTAAACATTGAAGATTGTTGAAGCGGCAAACACTGAGGAAGAATCATCATAAATGAACAGTCATGCTGTGCTTCTAAGCCTTCAAACTCCTTAATCCTCCCCTCACATCATTCAACATCACTGGAAATATAATTACGGAAGAGTCTGAGCCAGGTGATTAGCATATAGCCCTAAAGCTGAATTTCAGCAGTCCAGCCATAATGGCCGTTGTAAAGTGGCGATCTGTGAGCTGCAGGTTGCAGCTTCTTGTGTTAGGGTTTTACCATATGTTGAGGGATTGTGTGGAACACCCTTGAGAAAAGTGTTTAACCTTTAACTGCTTCCCTTAATGTCACCCTGTCCCTGATACAGGCCACAGCAAAACAAAGTGGGGAGGGTAGCTGTGGAGCTATGCTGCCCCCATATGCTGATACTGAGAACCACACTGCCTAAACATTTTTGACTAGTCTTTATTATGATGCTTTGCTTATTTAGGAGCACTGAAAATCACAAGTAAAATTCCTGCGATTAAAATGCTGCATAGTCGCAGTGAAATGTAATACACTAGAGAGCAGGGCCGTCCCTGGACAACTTGGGGCCAAGCGACATTGTGAGATGAGGCCCCCCCGACAGGAGTGAAAACTATTTTTTTGGAAACAAACTACTTTGCAAATATAATTCCTGTTTATTATTATTATCAACAGAGTTACTTTTGTATACAGTGAGGTAAATGGTAAATGTGCATGTATGTTTTTCAGTATGCGTTTACAGGTGAATACGTCTGCATTTCTTGCCAAATACTAGCCTAAAAAAGATTCAAATATAATGAATGCAAATAAACTACTTCTACTAATAATCATTATCAATTCAATACTATATTATTTTATTATAATATAGTTGTAATATAGTCAATATTGTCAATATAAGACAAAACATGCATATTACATGCTCAAAAACGTATATTTCTTAAATCTGTATTCAAATGTAGTTTCCTCTGTCAGCAATGTATCAACAACTACACACAAATTTCTATCAGTATTTCTCTGTATTGTGGTTGACATGATGATGACTATTAGGAGTTAAGGGGAGAGGCTGAGCATCACCATGAAATGTGCAAATTGACATAAAAATGAATAAAAGGGGAAAAAATGCTCTATGTTTTTTAGGCTGTAAACTTTAACTGTCATGTAAGCCAACTAGACAGACAGTTTATCACTCTTCCTCCTGTACATTAGCAGATAAAAGGCATAAAATACTTGAATGAATGGTAAATAAAGAATGCTGGAAATAACTGCATCTCCATTAGCCTATATGTTCTGCAGAGACTGCCTTCTTGTCGTGACGGCACACCACGCCGCTCCTCCCCTCCGCTCCCTTCACTGGCTTCCGGTAACTGCTAGAATCCATTTCAAGACAATGGTACTTGCGTACCATGCTGCGAATGGATCTGGCCCTTCCTACATCCAGGACATGGTTGGAGCCGGTTTCTCAAACTTACCTACCCCACCTTTAAAGGATGATGATTACATAAACTCCAACATGCACCAGCATCACAAACTGAATCAAGTTGAAGCGTAATGCTATGTAGACAGACCAAAAAGTAAATTAGTTGGTGCAGCAAGATGGACGCATCTTAAGAAACAGCAGTTGCATAGAGGCATCTCTTGTGGCAGGGCTAAAGTCAGCGGCATCAAAGAGTGTGTAAGACAACAAAGCACGGGCTGTGTAACTTAAACATTTACAAACCGTCTTGTTATTTTCTATTGGATCTGACATGTGAGAGAACAGAGAGAATAGAACCCGTTCATGAAGATCACAACCCGACAAGCAGAGCTACTGTGACACATCTTTGACATTTTAGATGAAAATGATCTTAAAATAAACTGTTTCTGCTTGTTTGGCTGACAATGTGTCTGTAATCTTGGTAAACAAAAGCAGGAGTATTTGGTTTAGAATCAATGTAAAGCAATCCCCAAATACCTTCAATACAGTGTAAAGGCTTGGGTAGTGATGGAAAAGGTTAAACAACTATCCACTAAACTCAATTTGTGTGATCAATATGTGTGTTCAATGCAGGAAGTTCTGAGCTTCATACCATAAGATATAGCTTTTTGTTGATAGATCGTGTTTTTGCAACAAAAATAAGACTTTCCTAAACTTTCTGATGTGACATGTGAAAACCACATAGCACATCTTTTGTTTTCAAAAGCACGTTCATCATTTGTGTGTGTGTTTTATTTCAAGCATTTAGGAGCACCAGGTCTGAAAAGTGAAGTCAATGTGGCAAACCTGTTTCTTTGTAAAGACCAATAGGTTGTGATATGAAGTCAGCTTGTGTAGAAGTCAATGAGAAAATGACACTAATGTACTTCTCACTTGATTTATTACCTCAGTAAACATGTTCCTAATGGGTTTACTGTATGTTTATAATTACTAGTTTTATGTCTTCTTCAATACAGGAAGATGCTTATTCAGTTTTTTATGGTCCCATTAGAGTAAAGTAGTCTTTAAAGGCTGATAACGATTGTGTGTAGACAGTGTTTTCTTCTTTGAACTTTAACCCTTTCAGAGTATGTTTTCAAAATGTCTTGTTCAGTGGTCAGTCGTGCTTTGCTCCACCCTATTGTGTCACTTCTGGTTCAAAAACCAAGACAATATGGCCAAAAACAAAGATGGTGCCAAATGCCAATCTCTGGTCTACAAAATGGTATTACCCAAACCTTCTTCGTCAATGGTTGTCCTACTACGTGTGGGGTCAACAGAGGCTCCAAGGTTCTGTTGACATAATTAACACTTGTCAACTCCTGCCAAGGTTATGGTAAGATTATAGTCATACCATAATTACCATAGGACTTTTTCACATGTGTCGCTTTTAGTGTTCTGGCGAAAACCACAGATTTTCTCTCTTTTCTTTGAAAGACAGGCTCGGAGGAGTCCATCTCAGATGAACCTTTGAGATGCTGTGTGTCTCTATTTGAAGCACATGGCCCAGTGAACACAGCAGTATTTGTATTTCAGTGATGATGTTCTTTTGGTTTGTCTATATAATTCCAAGGATGTAATCTTGTTAGACCAGAACATGCTACACAGCCTGCTCAGGCATCCATTGTGTAATGCCTCGATCCTTTTCATTTCAGCTTTGATTTCCCACCAGCAGTAAAAAGGGTACATTAATGAACAGGCAAATCAGAGGGCTGAGTGAAGCCTTGAGAGGCAAAATCTCACTGCTGCTAGTTAGCCTTTCAGCACATGGCGGTAATTGAAGGTGACGCAGTTTAGCGTACACACCTGTATTGTTATAATCATGGCAGATGGATATCGATAATAGCAGACAGAATAGTCAAAGGGACAGGTGGACATTATGCAAGTGGTGCCTCTTCTACCAATGCTAGCTAAACACACTAAGATATATCTCTGATTGGATGCCAACAAAACCCACCAAAGCTTAACCTGGACAAGACTGGGCTTGTGTTCTTTCAGTTGAAAGGATGTCCGCGCTCTACTCTCCAGGGAACCATCATGCTTCTCTGCCTCTGGGCAATTGGCAGCTAGGTCACTTCAAAGGCCCTGTATTTAAATCAGCTCATCTCGGTCAAAGCTCTCTGTTCTGGATCCACAGTGGTAGAATGAGCAGTGCAATGACATTTTTATTTAATTTTTTTTCATTACAGACTGAAACTCACCCAACACATAGACACCCTATGCCAGCTTCCAACCATTGGTCTTATTTTCAATACTGAAATGTTATTATCTGTTAAAAGCTAAACAGCACATTCTCTAAAACGTATTACTAATCTGTACATTTGAAATAGAAGAATCTGCACTGTTGTTTAATATTGTACCTCTTATCTCTGTATGGCGTTTGTATTGGGTCTACACTTCCTGTTATCTGGCATTTATCATCTTTGTAAGTGTGATATTACTGTTCCTCACACATAAACATAAACAACCTTTTTAGGAAATTGCTATGTCTTTTAGACAGCGATATTTGGAAGCCCTTAAGCACCTAAACAGGCATGCTGCTAAAGATGTAGGAGTAGTACTGTACCCCCAGTATTAGAGGCATCTTAAAACACAGAGTGTTTGATTACAGAATCAGGCGTCACTCCAATCCCCCAATATTTGTTCTTGCGTTAAGTCTCTTCATCTCTCAGTTTGTTTACTGACGGAAATGTGGGAGGACAACTGCTGCGCAAAGGCACGGATGCAGCCTGTAATGGATCCACGGCAAAAGACATTGAACACACAGGAATCAAAAACCCACCAGTGTTACATAAATTATAATCGTTACCATATTAATCAGTAGGCTCTTGACTTTTCCTTCAATATTTAAAGTAGACTTTTGTTCTGGTTAGGATCGGGTTTGGTATGTCTGTGTATTCCATTAAATATGTTAATTTATGTAGCCTTTGTAACAAATTTACTTATTTAACCCCCAACCATGATATAACTGTAAGCCACGTTTTCTAAAATTGGTCCTGTGGGTATTATGCACTAGAACAAACGTATATGAGTTGTAGTACTTCATGGAAAAATAATACATTCATTTTGAATTGCTGCCTGTTTTGGTTTACCCTCAATTCTTGATACATAAACACATTTTTATAACTATATAAGGAAAATATTGTGTGATTGCATAAGTCTATGGCAGAATAATGACTGTAACTATGGAAACTAGCAATGAAAATGTGTCCTAGAGTTGTGGAAAACATAGCTGCGATATGTGACATGTCTTTTCATCAAGAGAGGGGGGGTGAAACACTCTTCTGAGGCATTGCAGCAGGTACATAAATCACATAAAGTTTCCTACTGAGATTTATGATGAGTGACAACATATGATGAACAGAAACAGAATTGACATTTGTAATACAAAATATATCTATAAATGGCAAACTATCGTAAAAATATATGAACAATACGTTAATCGATAATACACATCTTCACCTATATGTTTATTTCATATATACACTACATTTGATCAAACTAATGCCATAAAACAGTAAAATGTTACGCCCCTTGCCCCTCTACAACCAACCAAACAGAGTCTCCTTGATATGCCGCTCTATTTAACCTGCCAGATCTCTCTCTCTATGCATTGCTTGCTGCTGCTATTGCTGCAGCTACCTCTACGTCGCTGCTGCTTGCCTGCCCCACCACCACCCCAGCTTCTACCTGTAGGCTCGGGGGGTTAGTTATTTAATCATCACTCATCATGCTATGTATATCTGTGGAGTGATGAGGCCCGAGCCTAGACGCCAAACTCAACTATATGCTGCTTCTAATAAACATGTTAAAGAAACACGTGAGTTGTCTGACTGAACTGCATTAATGATTTATTGGCTAATAGTGTTTTCATAGGTGGTCATGGGTGGGATTATACATGTGCTTATTCTAAAAGAGATAAAGCAATCATATTTATTTTTAAGTCATGTTTCTGTCCATCTGCGTGAAATTCGTGAATCCAATATTTACTGGGTAGAAATATATCAAGGTCTTTAGCTGCTAAATGCTTCACTATGTTCACCAGCTTGTCTGCAATTTGGTGCTGAGCAAGTTTCGTACAGTAGAGTTCATCAGCCGTAAGCAGCTGTCTTTAGAAGAAATTAGGTTTGTGAAATGAAGCTCAGCGCAAGTTCAAGCATTCACTCCACAGCTGCATAAAATACGATATCAGGATCGGGGTCTAATCACCAAAGACTATTAACATTTCTATCAAATGGCGCAGGGGTCAATAAATGTTCTTTAAGCAAAAAAGGAAGTCTCTTCTGATTGAAACTGAACCAGTACAGTAAAGTAAGCGACCATAAGCCCAAAACAATTAACTGAAAGACGCTAAGAAAGAAAACGGGTGTGGAAAGAAAAAGGATTTCAGCCATTAGGTTTTCGTCAACATTTCCAGAATGTATCAAACATGTAGCATTTTGTTCCAAGGAAATGCTCAAACAACATTCAGACAATGCATTCACTTGCAAGTGTTTCAGAGTCTATGTGAGAAACTCAAGAAGTCAGTACACTGCTAAGCTTGCAAATAAATAATACATTTTTTATATCTGGATGTGGCAATGTTCTGAACTTTAAGATGTTTTGCAGGGAAAGGAAAGAGAATAGAAATGGCTTTTCTTGCAGAGACTGCAATCAGCTGAAATCATCATGACTTGCTGGTCAGAAAACAGCAGGGGAAGAATGTAATTACCTCAAATAGCAATCAAATCACTCCAATAGATAGAAAAACACCAGGTGATCCAGAAATGTTATAGACTGTATCTTTACAATACTAATGTGAAGACTCATGGTGGTCAAGAATTATAATTTGGCTTTTACAATTTGCTGTTTGCTTCTCTAACATCTGTGCCGGCTTTATTTCTGCCTGTTACTTCAGACTAGATACCATTTCAGCGTAGACAGTTCCTCAAGATGACAGCGTTTGCAAAGTGCCTCGAGGTAAAGTGTTGCATATTGTAGAGTGAACATCTGAAGGGATAAGTCATGTTCCTGTCAACATGTTCCTCATCTCGAGGACGTTTTCTTTCTTTTTTTAGACAAAGACGTTTTTGCACTGCCAGCTTCCAGCAGTGATCACCATTATAGACAAAAAGACAATTTTCAGAAACAGCAGCTATAACAATCAACATAAACGCAGAGTTTCATTCTTTCTTCACATCCTTATTGACCCAGACCAATTTGCAGCAGACTGTCTCTGAACCCTGAAGAGCACCTACTCTGTAATCAGCATCTCATCAGGATAATCAACCTTCCTCACACACTGACCTTCATGGTGTTCCTCAGGAGGAGGAGGAGGAGGAGGAGGAGGAGGAGGAGGAGAGACCAAATCACAGCATGGTCTGTCAATAAAATAAGGGCACATTCAAAACCTGATTCGACATATTTTTAATGATATTTTTGTAACTTCACAATGTCTTATATGATATAGTATTATAGTTATATTAGTTATTATTAGTTATTATAGTATTATAGTATATAGTATTTATCCATGCTATGCTTATGTTTTTAAAAAATAACGGCACACAAGGATATAATACTCATACATACTTTGAAGAGAGTCTCATCCAGAGGAAATCATTTCTATATTCTGCCTATTAAAAAAAAGCAGGAGTGCTAATAAAAAAACAACGCTGAACATATAGTATATAAATATAAAGGATTATGTAAACAGAAGTGCAAGACGTAGCCTTACTAATGAATATGTTTATATAAGCATTTTTTGGAGAGCAGACATGGAGCCGATACCAAAAAGGCGTGATAAAACTCACTTTATCTGGATTTGTTGGTCTGTAAATATAACGTTTTATTTCAAGGAATGTTGCTCATGAAAAACGAGTCCAATGTCAATTTTGGTGGGAATAAGTCATATATCTGCTCTCAGGATTCATTACTTCGCCATTTGGTAAACTAATGGGGTTACATCTTATTTTAATACCATCTGGATTCGAGAGTTATTTCAATGGAAGATGTAAAAGGGGTCTCTAAATGTGCATATTGGATTTTATTTAGATGTCACACTTGTGTGGTTCTCACCAAGTGGGAGATATCTTGGCTGTTACATACTCCCTATCTTTGACTGCTGGCATCAACACTTTTTCCCTCCTTGGCTGATCATAATAACGCTATAGCATGAGCCAAGCATAACAGAAATGGAGTTTGGACTTTGCAGCCGAGCTTCTTGAATGAGCATTCCAACAAACATCAGGGAATAGTTCATTTCTAACAGTGCACAGATAGCTTAAAATTACTTTTCAGCAATACAATCTCACCCACAGGGTTAGGGTTAGGGTCGTGCCGGAGATCAGCTTGCCAGCTCTTGTCAATCAAACCCAAACATCGACATATTTCCATCGCAGATCTGTTTTTTAAAAAAGGAGCCCGATCTTGTTTATTTTTTCATACATTACTCATACTGTATCCTACACAAATACATGTATAAGTCATCCATATATTGCAAGTTAAATTCACTTGGCAGTTTGCATTTAAAAAGCTTTCACTTCGGCAAAGGCTAGTAATGCTACATCTTACCCTTGTTATGTCAATGTGAATATGGACTATATAACCATAACCCTTGGCCTTTCAAGATCACATCATCTGCCCCATGTATTCTCTGAGGAGCAGCTGGTCATGTTGGGCAGTGTGTTGTGTTTCTGGCTCAGTGTTAAGGTTACGCCATGAAAGATGAGATGCACATATATAAAGTCAACATACAGGAGCAAAGGCCAGCTCCAGCCGAGCCATACAGAAATATAAGAATTGAAAACGTTTTCCTGCCCAGAGCAAATTTTGGTTTAGTGTATATTTTAGAGCAAGGGTGTATCTTCTGGGACGGACACAAGAGATTGTTCAGTAAAGAAATGCCTGCAGCCATTGGCACAGTGCTCATTCATGAGACATAAAAGGAGAACGAGATGAGAAAGAGATAAAAAGTGGTACTGAAACAGAAGGAGATGTGTATGTACTGTTCTCACGATTGTGTGTTTGTAGGTGTGCTGGGTGTTTGTCCACCCTCAGGTGCCTTGAGGGAAACAGCAGAACAAAAATAGAGCCTACCGACATTTCACAGTTCACTGCTTCCACTCCTACCAAGCACGACACCAGCATGCAACAGTAAAACTAAAGTTTTTTTTATAATATTGAATAGCCCAAGCTGTTTTGTTAACCTCTTTTTTAAACAGTGTGGTTTAGTTAGTGACCACACAGGTGAAAAGGATGACAAGAATGACAAGAATGCTTTTGAAGAGATTTTGTGTGATCCTGCAAGTGTCCTGTCCTTTTTATCCTTAATTATTGCACACGTGGTTATAGAAAGTTGCAGGAATGAGTCCTAAAAATAAATCTAAATCCATTGGCAAAACGTCATTGTCGAGGGAATCATTTTCGAGGTCAACCTACAAATACACGTCATCCCCTGCAACACTGTTATGCCAAGATCCCAATAGTCAAACAAGTTGCCCCACTGTTCCAAAGCCAATTCTCCCAAAAAACAAACTCTCCCTTCAGCAAACATACTGTAAGCACATGGCAAATGATTTTTGCAGAGTCACAACACAAATCATGCTGTGTAATCAAAGGGCCAACTGTTGGTGTGTGTTTGTGGTTTAAATGGATACTGAGTTCCTTAGAAATGAATACAATGCTGGATTAATGCAGGAGATAAAAGATCATTTGTTCCTGCTGTTGTTTCTACAACTTAAGGTTAATGGCTGACAGAATAGTGTTCGAGTAATTGTTGAACGCTTAAAGATGTTTAAAGACGCTGTAAATGAAAGCAACAACTAAGATTACACCCCTCAATGAGCTCTTCGTTTCCACCTGAGATTTAAGTTTGCCATGGTGATGCTTACTGCTAAGCGACTCCTGGCTCAGAGTAAGAGAGTTTTGGCATTAATCAACAATGTGGAGCAGCTCCAGGATTCCTCTCTGAAGTCATCACTACAGGCTGAGTCTCTGCCAAGCTGTTTACCGACTTAAAACAGAGCCTCGCAATATCAGACATTACATCGGAATTCAACTTTTTGATGAATGACTCTTAAAACCCACAGGATAAACAGCGCATAACCTGCACGAGTATTCTGCAGCTTGTAATGAAATTGTCCTTTTTTGCTGTAATTCTTCACGTTTGCTGTTCATGAGCATTTTGAGCTTATAAACTATAGTGTTGGAACATGTGTCGGGATTGTACCACTTGTGTTCTCTCACTCAAACGAAAAAATAGTGTCAGTTAGAATGAGTCAGACACAGGTTTGTTTTGGGGGTTTATTCCCAAGGAAAGAAGTTTAATCGTTGTCGTAGTGAACATGGTGAAAGCCGAAGATGCTGTAGTGACGAGTGCTGCGCTGAGACGGCTGTTTGATACGTGAGAACAAACAACAATTAGCACAACCATGTTAGGGTCACATGTCGGACAAATTGCAGAGGCTTGAAAAGAAAACACATATTTTCACATAGGCTGGGTGACTTCTGTTCATCACAATCAAAATGCATCATTAGTAGCTTACATGGTTTACTGGAAACCTTACTCAGTTTGGGAAACCAAATGCAGTCCAAATCAAAACGATAAAGATGTGGGTAAAAGGGGGGAATAAGGTTTTTCTGTCCGAATAAAACACTGCCTTAATATCAAAGGTTCAAATGTTTTTCTGCCGCTGTCCAATGAACATCCACAAATCTCAACATGTAGTTTAAAAAGGATGAATATGTAAACAAAATAAATAATTGAAACCTCATTGGATAAGCTGAAATGCACATCACTGCAAAGACATGATGACATGGTGTTTTATTCCTCCTTGAAAAAACATTTGGAAAAAAACAGGTTGTTCTGGAACCAAAGCAATATGTTTTAAACTGAGTGGGGGTTCCTTGTAATTCTGTGGCAGTGAAAATAGCAAAGTATTCTTGGAAGTTTTCAAGAAGCAGGCATACACATTTGGCTGACCTGCATCCTTTTTTTGTTTGATAACGGCTAGAACATTTCATTTTGAGAAGCACACACCACAATCAATATGGAGGGTGTGTTATGGAGCCTTTTTTATAAAGTCAAACTCTAAGAAAAATGCTAATTCTACAATTCCATTGAAAATCAACATTTTAGACTTCAAAATAACCCAAAAAACCCAAACTATTCAACAAAATGTCCTCATCAGCCAAACTTTGATCATGCGACTTCAAATCTCCCTCTAGCATAGAAAAACTAAAGGCAGCAAAATGTTGGGTTGCCATAATATTAAATATTAACACCAATATTAGGGTTAGGAAAAGAGGTTATTATAATGCATAACACCAGCGTTGTAACGTTGCATTTGTTCCACACACAATGGCATGTCTGTGACACAGAGCAAGTCAAACCATGTTGTGTTGAATCTATGAAATAAATCCTCTGTGTGAGGGCCTGAAATGTCTTCCCATAAGAATTGTTGACCCCCCCCCCTCCCCTCGGGCCACATCTGAACACCCATATAAAATATAGTTAAGGGGGAACAAAAATACAATCTAAAATACATTTCCAATCACAGTGCAAACAAATCTGAGATTCATTCAAACCAATGTCCCCATATATTCAAACTATCTCCACTTTAGTTCACATTGAGCTAAGATCACTTAGGGACCACTTCAAGCTATTTCTCTGACACATAAACATTACAATGTCTATTAAAATCACAATAGTTTTGCTAGTTGTTACACACTCCTGTGATCTTGATCAAGTTGATGTTAAACCAAGCTGTTTTTAGTCAGTCTTTTATTATATTAACCACCACTTCTGTGCAGACATTAAACAGGGAGACAACACAATAAGTGTGGGTTATGTTGGGACTGTAGAAACATTGGAGAAACTGGTGTTACACAGTGAACATGAGAGCATTTCTACCTGGGGCAGGATGGGAAATAATCTCAAACAGAATCTAGTTGTAGTGTTTTATATATTAACCTTGCAAGAACCCCAATCTTTGCAAAAGTCTGTGTCTAAAGGCTCTTTCTTTTTTTCTATGTCATTGCTAAACTACAACTCTCCTCCAGCAGGAGGTGCCATTACACTGTGCTGCAGTGTATACTGACATGACACACGTTGGAAGTGAGAATAAAGAACAAAAAGGACCTGTTTGTTTCTAAACCCTATGACTGTGTCAAGAAAACACAACTTTTAATTACTGACTTTTCAATGCATATACAGTTAAAAATCATGTTCATGTGGGGCAAACTGGGAATACTACTGCATTTGTCATGAAATATTTCAGCGGTCAGACTTTGATCCTAAGTGTTAAACCTGTAACAGAATTAGGGATATTATGAGATTGACTCAAAAAAAGAGAAAATACCCAGGCTTTATGCAGTATACTCCTGAAACGTCAAAACATCTCTTGGCTAGAGAATGCTTTTCTATATATTATAATAATAAATGAGTCCTGCATTTTTCTATTAATATTTCTGAACTGACTTGGGCCTCGCTGCTGTCTAGATCGAACAAGTTCAGTTTTTTATTTTTACAAACTTCTTTCGGTAACTTGTGTAGCAAACAGCCGCAGGTGAGCAGAAGCAGTGACCCCCCCTTCAACAACTTTACAAGGAAATGTTGCGGTGACTTCCTCATACAAAAAAAAGAAGGAACACTACGCCATCATTCCGGTGAAATAAGTTGTGTTTTTCCTCTCAGGGTATCGAGCCATAACACCTAGCCTTCATAAAATAGACTGCCTGACAGCTTTCCACTGTTTGATGCTACAAATGAGGCCCAGAGACGTGACAGCCACAGCTGAGATGTATGCATGGTAAAATAAAAAAATAAAAAGTGTAGATTTCAAAATGTAACAGAGTAAATGTAACACTAATGTTGAGTTTCTTGAAAAATATGAATCATACACCATTAACAGAAGCTTTTCTAGTCTGCTGTTTTCTTTGAAACTCATTAAGGGTGGTGGTCAGTAACCACCGTTTTGGGGGCTGGCATATGACAACAAGGGAAGGTGATAGATGCTTTCACAGTTGGACCAGACTGAGAAAATCCTTCTTCCAGGGACCTGGTGCTTAAACCTTTTTTAAACCTAAGATGTGTAAGGTCATCTTCCGCAGCAGCAATCATTGTAAAGTTTGATATGTCCCACACGGAGAGGCTAAGAAGGGGAACACTGGGGAAACTGGAAGCTATATGTTCCTCGGAGGAGTTCAGCTCTCAGTGCACTTCATGGTGGTCAATCAATGAAGACAAGCAGGGCATTCTGAAGTGAATGGCCTCCGAGTGGGGGATGAGTTCAAAGTTTGTCCCTCTTTCTTTCTCTTCCCCAACCCACCACTTTTTTCTCATCCTCGCATGAATTGCAGCGTCTCTTTTGGAGGCACAGGAGTCGATGAAAAGAGGCATCCTTTGCAGCGTGATGAGAAGTGTGTGACTGTGTATGTGTGGGGGGGGGGGGCTGAGGGTTGGGGTTACCATATGTGGGATTCACAGTGAGTCATTTTGATGACACCCACCCCCCCACCTAGCCGGCGGTAGTTCATTCCTCCGTACAACCTGGGAAGAGAAGCAAATGATGAGGAAGGAGAAGTTCAAGTGCAGTAGGAAGAATGTGTTCTGGTTCCTTTTGGGTCTTTCTACTTTTTGGGTATTTTCATGTCATTTCAAACTCTACAGGAAGTGTGACATTACATGGCTTAAAGATCTCAGTCAATTATGACATGTCTTTATGAAACAGGACATTCAATAATTTAAGTGATATTCTATGATAATGTTTTTCAGATAAATATCCAATATCTGTACAAACAGAGGATTGTGAACATTGTTTCTGGAAACACATGTTGCTGTGGAACACTAACATTAACCCTAACACAAATTCACAAGTACTGAAAAGATGAACTAAGCTAAAGGCAACTTCATTTTAGTTGAACAGCCTTGCAACTACAACATAAAGTGCAAAAAGCTAATAACCTGTATGTAGTAACTGTATTTAGTAACGTTATTATTTCACATGGTGCCTCTTACCTCCATGTGTTTGCGTCAGGGTCATACACTTCTATAGTTTTGAGATACGTCGTCCCATCGAAGCCTCCCACTGCCATCAGCTGACCGTTCACCACAGCCAAGCCCACCTACACACACAATAACACCAACACTTCAGCTCTGTATCCAGATTGGTGGATTTGAGTTCCTTTAATATCAAATATGGTAACTTAACTCAAAAAATATATTTTGGAGATAATATTATGTATCTATAGGTTTTTCCATAAGCCTGTAAAGAAGTAAATTATTTTTAAATTGCACTTAATCCCAGCACACACTCACCCCGCTCCGTCTGGACGTCATGGCCACGACAGGAGACCACTGGTTTGTGCGGGGGTTGTATCGCTCCGCACTGCTCAGCTCTGTGGTGTCGTCTCTCCCTCCCACAGAGTAAATCATGTCCTGGTACACCGCGCAGCCCAGGTGTTTCCTCCTGGTTCCCATCGGAGACACCGTGTGCCAGCGGTTCTCCTGAGGGTTGTAGCGCTCCACTGAGGAGAAGAGAAGCACCCAAAGATAAGGAGGGATTATTAACTGTAGAACTTTAGCCAAATACTGCATCGCCTAGCTTTAAGAGTGTACTTGTCACTTTACTCAGTACCTACCTGTATTTAATGGCGACGTCCCATCAGACCCTCCTACAGCGTACAGGAAGCCCCCGAGCACCGCCACGGCTACACCCAGCCTCCTGGTGCTCATGGAGGCCACACGAGTCCATTTGTTCTCCTTAGGATCATACCTAAAGCACAAGAAGCACACCGTTTTATCTCTAGGATTAAGACTAAACACCAGCTTTTCAGTAATGTTAAGCACTTTTTTTGGGCCCATGTGATTGGAAGTAAGTCAATGTGGACGTGGACAAAAGTGGGCAGGGCTGTGGCCATCAAGTTAAAGCTATATAACATAGGATGCTAAAAGGGCCATCATATCAAAAGGCTGGTGCTTGAAAGAATTAAGAAATAAATGGAGGACTAAAAAAAAAAAACACACAAGAAAGAGAAATCGGTTTCACTGAAACAGAATTAATACAATAATCACAAACACAGCAAAACAGGCAACAGATAAAAAAGTTATTGTATGCACAGAGGAACTAATGTTGGATTAGATAACAATAGTTAATTTGGCTAATTATCTTAGCATCATTACAGGTGAGGTGCTATCGGACGCTTTTTCTTCTTTCAGTCTTTGACAAATATTGGACAAAAACAATCTTTACACTTCTATACACTAAGTGGAGATGGTTACATGGACGGTTTGTCATACATTGAGAATATGACAGATACCTTTCTACTATGTTGAGACAGGAAACCCCATCCTGTCCCCCTACAGCATACAGATAACCTCCGAGGACAGCCACCCCCACGCTGGTACGACATGTGCTAGTAGGGGCCACGTCACTGCTCCACTGATTGGTCTTAGGATCGTATCTGGACAGGAAAGATGAATTTAAGACGATTAATAATGATGTTAAATATATTTTTTTTCTAGATCTTAATTTCCAACAGATCCTGAGTGATCGTGCCACACCTCTCCACAGAGTTGAGGTACGACGAGCCATCGTGACCTCCCACCGCATACAGCAGGTCGTCAAGAACACTGACACCCACTCCACACCGCCGTTTACTCATCGACGCCACCATCCGCCACTCGTTGGTCTGGGGATCATAACGCTCAACGCTGGAGATGGCATCGCCACTGCACCAACCTCCAACTACAAGACAAGGAGACAAAAAAGAGGGTTAACAGTTTCAAATTAGCACATGATGTATGCAAGTTATTTCAATCATCCTCCAAACAGGCAGTGGTTTCTACATAATTCTACGTACGTTTCCATATTCGATTGCAACGGAATCTTGATTTAAGTTATCGTCTAAAACAGGTTATTTTTAATTATTAAATTATTTCGTTATTGCCGCTGGCTGTGTCCTGGAAGATTTGAATGTCCTGGAAAAATAACAGATATTTTGGTCAAATATTACCTGGCAAACCAACCCGACCAGTCTTCTTTACCACGCTCTATAAAACCCTTGTTGGGATGATATATTTAATCAAATAGAAGGATATGTGAACATTCTTTAACCAATTGTAACATAATAGAAATTGTGATTACATGGTCTTATTTTCACCAGACATTATGAGTGGAGGGATTAAAATATATAGTTAATTTTTAACAACAAACAAAAAACATCATTACCATACAACAAAACCTTTGTCGTAAAATACTGACCTGCAAATAGGACTTCTCCACAGCGAATAGGTTTCCTCGGCCGTGTTCTGGGACCCTGCATGAGTGGCCTCTCCTGTGGTAGCAGCAGGTAATTCTTAGCCTCGTCAACCAGGTCTCTGTGAATAAAAAAATCAAGGTAAACGTTTTTCATCTCAGTATTTTTCAACCACAAGAAGCATTTTTCTCACCAATGACATTGAAATGGCTGATAAACAGCACTCACCTGCACTCTTCGTCACTTTTTATGAGAGGGTCTGACCCAACAGTTCCCACCAGGAACTTGGGGCTGAGCAGCGGCAGACGGACATGCTGCAGGACCTACACAACATAGGAGATAAGTCATGCTGGGCATAAATGACTTTAATGTGCACCAACAACTATACAGACAATAACCAGTAACTGTTATATACTGATAACTGATATTTCTACATCCACAAACCTGGGGTAGCTGTGGTCTGCGCTCCTGGATGCTGTACTTCACCCAGGCCATGACAGCGTTGAAAACCTGCTCCTCGCTACGCACATTGAGCTCATCGCTGGAAATGATGTCAATCAACTGGTTGGCAGGCAGCAGCATGAACTCCTCACTTTCCATTACCTAAGACAAGAGAGAAGAACAGTCTGTCAGCAGCTGTTTTACAAAGAGAGAACAGAAAAGTCAAATGCTCCTTGATCAGTATATCCATCTCTGGCTCCCTCGTGGAGCTTTGAATCATCAAACCATATTGTACGGATTTAAAACAACAAGTGACAGGGGACTGTGGAAACACTCATTCTTATCCATGTCCTTACCTCCTGAAAATTGTGCTGGGTGAACTTGTCTGCGATGCGCAGCAGCTCTCGGCAGGAGTGTGTGTCTGCGAAGGCCCTGATGCCCAGACAGTTGGAGGGATCCAGCTGCCTCTTGAGGAACTCGCAGCAGGCCTCCTGGATCTCAGCCAGCTGCAGAAGGCAGGCGGCGGGGAGCAGCGTCTGCACGTTTCCCTCCTCTACCGTCACCTAGGAGCAGGGAGGTAGAGACATCAGACACTCTTGATGAAGCTGTGAGGCACGTGAGTGAAACTAGTTATTTCCATCCTCACAGCGGATGTGTTGAGCTATTTCTTACGCTTTGAGAGTGACATTACCTACTAGTCAAATGTACATTATTATTTGGGTTAATGATGACAGACCTTACTGTACTGTGAGGGAGATATAGCATCTTGGAAAAGCTGTATTTATATCCTTATTGATACTTATCAATTACCTTGTTGTGGACTTAGCTGTATTGTGTGCAAGTGTGGAAATATTACGGTGGCCCTGAAGTGCAAGACACCACAGCATTTCAGAAAACACAACAGCATTTCAGAAAACACAACAGCATTTCACATTGGACGGAAAGGGTATTCCTTAGGGAGAACACTTCTTGTTTGTGATTGGACAGAGCCAGCCAGAGAAGCACTGCTGTGATTGGTTGTTTTTGCTGCCAGTCAAGAAATGACGCTTCGTGATTGGCCCAACACATCATCCGTTAGCTGTTAGCACACACTCAGAGCTCACAGCTCCTCATATCTGTTCAGAAACTGGACAAAAGTTTAAAGAGCAACTTCCAGGTTAAAGACACCTGTGAATAAATGTGTAGGAAAATGATGAATACACTAGATTTTCAAAAAAATATACAGAAATGTACACTACAGTGACATCTGACTTCGTTTTTTTAAGAAATGTTCACTTCCGCATAAAAAAGCCTCGGCACGTGACCTCCCGCGTGTGACGTAACATGGGGGACACAAGGGGGAGAGCGGCCGGTGTAACGTATTAATAAACATGGATCCCAATGCTAGTTTCGACACAGAAGACACAGAAGAAGTTGAACATGAATATTCGAATGCATATGACGGACCACAACCTTATAATTATGAGCCTGCTAGGCGTCCAAGAGGACCAGGAGCAGCCAAGGATTAGAAGAAATAACGGCCATCGGAGAGAAAATTGAGCAGCAACTGGGCCAGCTATCTTGGTGAGTGGACCGGCGTTAGCTACAGAATGTTAGCTAACGTCACATCACAACATGTAAAGTTAGTACTCATATATCAGGCTATAACTAAAGTAGTATTCGATAATATAGTAACGTACTGGCAGGACTGTTGATACTGATCCTAACAGAACTAGATGCGCAAGATCGCCGCTATCTCGCGTTACCTAATGCAACTCCACACTACGGTGCTCTGTACCGGAGGAGACGCGAGATACGGCTTATACTTGACGATTCTGGCGCGAGAAAGGTTTGTGGGAGCCTCCGTTGATATGCCGTTGTGTAAATGGCTTGAAGGGAAAGCAGGTTGTAGTTGGGGAGAGTGCACAGCTGATTGCAGCAGGTGAGTGGAGATGAGCCGGGAGCCAGGAGTGACAGCCACCAGGCGCACACACAAACAACCACAGACAGGGGGAAACAAACAAACACAAAGGAACGGCAATGGAGCAGTACAAGCCACCACAGCGTTACCCAATGCACTCCACACTACGTCTTACGGTGCCGTGTACCGGAGGGGAGAGATAGAGAGAGAGAGCAGCGAAGGAGGGGGGAGAGAGAAGTAATACGGTTTCCTGATAAAGCTGTGGAGAATATATGCTGCAGGGAGGTGGATGCACAACGCACCCAGGAACTGAACGCTAGCTCCGGTCCTTTTTACTGCGGACTCGATGTCCTCAGGCTGGTATTTGTGGCAACCTTGCACAAACTACAATACTGCACCATGATTACAAATGGTAACAATACAATGTAAAACTACCGAAAAATACCAGCTCACTAAAACACAACCGCTCAACGCAACTACTAACTCTGACCCGCGTCAGAGAGGCGAGAGATGTTTCCCTTTGTTATGTATATGAGCGGTTTTGACGTATGACCTTAAAAAAAAAGCCGTTTCCTTAAGAGCAGAACTCAAATTGCTCTTTCCTCTGAATTCCTGCCCTTATGTCTCGTAAAACATACTCAAATCCTCACATTCACTTTTTTAATTTGTAATTTTCAAGCAAGTTTAAGCATAAATGGTAGAAAAAAAAAAAAAAACCTGCAAGAATAATCTTTAATCATATTACAAAACACAGACTGTCTATGTCATGGCGAAACAGTTGCTGCTTTATTTATGTCTGTATTGACGTTGTTGTGAGTGTGGACGGAGCAGCTACAGGTTAGTTTTACTTCGATTTCGATATCGATTCCGATAGGATTTTACATGGAGATACTCTCAGCGTCTTGTTTGAATGACAACAGTAAACACAGAATTTAATGCTTTATTTAATTCATGGTTTTTAAGGGCCTTATCTCCATGTATAATACTATGGTATGAGACTACCAATCGTATTCGCCATCGCTCTAATCACTCTAGTTTCACGCCAGGGTTTCACCCGGTTTCACCGCGCGGCTGTCAGCTGTGGTTTTGCTCTGTCATTCAACAAGACCCTGGCGAGGGGCTGGAGAGGGGGGGGGGGGGGCGGCGTATCTTGCATGTAAATCCTATGGGAGGTACCAACTACAACCAAATGAACATATTTGACCGTGATGTAATTTGTAATACACGTTTCAAAGTCATGCCGAAGTAACTACATACTGATAACGGTTAGTAAAAACCATAAATTAACGCTTTAACAAGTCTGCAGACAAGACGGCAGGTGAAAAGCTTTTAAAATGCGTGTTTTCTGAATGGAATCGGATCCATCAGGCTAAACTAACCTGTAGCTGCTCCGTTCACACTCACAACAACGTCATACAGACATAAATAAAGCAGTGACTGTATTCGGTGTCTTGCACTTCAGGGCCACCGTAAAATATAGTTATTAAATCCACTGTAATTTAATGTCTTGTTCAGACTTACAGAATTGTTGGAGCAGGTAGCTTTCGTTTTTGACATATTTAGCTGCCATTATCACTATTTGTCATGTTATTGAGATTTTTGGTCATGATGGTAGTAGTGGTAGATTTGCGAGAAACTGTGGGAAACATTGCATTTTGTGTTACTACAAACGATACACCGCCAATGCCTGATGCCAAATATAAACACGGTTTACTACAACTGCCGTTACCTGTGATGTGTAGGCAAAGTCAATGAGCAGCTCCATGGCTCTCTCATCGATGTCGCGGATCACCACTTCAGTCTGCCTGCTCTCTGCCAGCTCTCCAGTGAACATCGCCCTGAACAAATATCACCGTTATAGCCAGCACTCAAAAGTATTCCACCTGCACTTTTATGTGACCTCAGTGGATTGATTTCCTTCCCCAGATCTGAGTGGAATTCAGTGTTTGTCTCTTGGTACCTGAAGTACGGGCTGCAGGCGGACAGGATGACACGGTGAGCGTAGATCTTCTTGGCACCCACCACCAGCACCACGTCACAGAGCTCACGGTGTTTTCTCAGCAAGTTGATCACCTCCAGGGTCTGTCGCGGGTGTTTGTCCGAGACGTAGGGCATGCGTGCAGGCTGGGGGACCCCTTCAGGCAGCTTGTTGGGGTCCCCCAGAGTACAGCGGCTGGTGATGTCCATTCCAGTGGCGTCTTGACGTGCGCTAGTGGCCCTAAAAAGAAATTGGATGGGCAATAATAAAGTAAGTAAATGTACACTATGTTTTCACTTGACATTTTTCAACAACTTATCTTGTTCAGCCTGGAAGCCATCTACATTTAAGTTTAACAGAAACCCAACATAATCATGAACTGTGACATTTATTCTTATCTTTGATTAAAAAACATTCTTGTTTAAAGTCTAGTGATAGAGTCTGGATAAAAAGCCACATGTTTTTCAATCTGAAAAAAAATGCCTTAATACCACACCCACCTGCGCATTAGCTTTGCGTCCATGCACTGAAGAAAAACGTTGGGTCCCACAGCTTGGGGTTGACCTAAAACACAGCAAAACTAATCAAACTTTGTCTGTAGTCAGTCTGTCCTCATTTGAAATGTAAGAGATGGAGTAAAGGAATTGAAAGTGAATGTAGCACTGTTTTTTCATTTTCTTTGTGTCGTTGTGCCACACACCTTTCCAAATTTGATCTGTAGCTATATCTCCGACCAAAGACAGGAATCAGATTGATCTGTTTTCTTACACTGAGTCACAGGTTATTTAGACACACCTGTGCAATCCATAAAGTTCAATGAACCCTGCTTCAGTAAGACTAACAATGGTTTAGTTGACACCGTGTTAAACAGGTGTTTCAATAATGGTGTGGTCATGTGGACAATATAACTATGAGGTGACTTTTTATGCATTTGTTATCCAAACATACAGGTAAATGGGGATTTGAAAACTACTTAAAATGTATTACAGTCTACAGCCTTAAAAAGGAACATGGAGTTGAATCTACACTTTTCTGGCACAGTCTACAAAATAAATGTTTTCTACAATGTCCAGAAAGGTGGGCTACTATTCATTGCAAAGTAATTATATTAAGCAAATGCATCTATTTCACTATTGTGTGCTAGTTACACTTGTGAAATGTTTTAACGTTGTGATACCTGCTATTGTAAAGTACAGTATGTCCTTACTTGTCTGTTGCATCCCGTGGGGTTTGGAGAATGAATGGAATACAAAGACTAGCTAGATTGCAAATTGGTTAATTCAAGTCCTCATTCCCCGTTTTGTTATAACACACTTTGGCATCTGTATGTGTTCATAAACTATAACAGTTGGTTTGGTAGTCAGCTTTCACAGAAGGCAGCAACTAGATGAAGGACGGTTTTCAAATGGAATCGCACTAACTGTATTAACCTTATGAGGATTACTTGGGGAAACCAAGAACGCAGAACTATTGGTGTTTTACGGGATCAGCAAGACAGCGGCTCAGACTTGACTATAAACATTAGCTTCAAGTCCAATTAACCCCAATGTCAGTCCTATCAGTTCATTTGAAGTTAGTACAGTTAATCAGATCACTCCCTGTGAGTGATTTATTTGGAGCTGCATTCTTCACTTGATTAACAAGTAGTTAAGATAAGCTAACTGTTTGTTGTTAGCAGTTTCAGCAGATATACAGAACCGGATGCGAAGGCAGAACACTGCTAGCTACCAAACGTTAACCACCATTTACAATGTTATGCGACGAATGTGGTTTCATTGAGGTTAATCAAAAGTTGTTACAGAAACACATTATAAATACTAAAAGAAGAAGTCCTGCACCTGAGTTATATATTAAAAGCTACTTCCCGAGGATGTCGGTTGATGCTATGTGCTATTGCTAACTTAGCAGTATGGAATCCACAGGCGACCCCTAACTCAAAACACACGAAACGGTCAAATAAATGATTGCAAACAAACAAAACGAAATATAGCAACACATGAAGACATTTCCAAGTATGCTGACATGTTTAGGGTGTCTGTGGCCGCTTGAGTTTGCCTAGACATCATTCAGAATGCACGGATGTACTAAACTGTAATGCTAACATTAAATAAGTTAACGCTTCCAAAACGGTATGTGTTGACATTGTTTACGGTGACAGTTATTAAAAAAATCAAAGCTAATTAAGACGGGGGTTTACCTTATATTTCCATCCTAACGACAGGAAGAAGTTGACCGGGTGGCTAATGTTTACAATTGTATACCGTCGGCTAAACACTGGTGTTTTTCTTCCTCTGTATTATGCGCATGCCAAATTCCAAGCGCCACTTCCGGACATTGTGTTTTTCAAAATAAAATAATGACATTACATCATTGCAATGGGTTTAAATCTCATGCAAACTGGGAAATATTATAGCATTTACACATATCTGCAACTAAGGGAAGATTTGGTTCAATGTCAGGGGGATTTGTACAGTTTAATGATACAACAACCACATAGCCTACGTGTCAAAATGCCCTTGCTCTCTGAAATGTCAGTCATATTAAATCCACCAGAGAGCGCTGCAAGATGATTTTGGAGAGATGCAAAGGTGAACATCTCTACATGTTATTACTTTCACCCTCATCTTAAACATTTTAAGAAGAAAAAACGGGCCTATTTTAAGGCAACTGAATACATATCATTGTTGTGTCGACCATGGAAACAGTTGCTCGTCCTGCTAGTCTGCTACTGTTGCCAGAATGTGCGTTTGTGTGTGTGTGTGTGTGTGTGTGTGTGTGTGTGTGTGTGTGTGTGTGTGTGTGTGTGTGTGTGTGTGTGTGTGTGTGTGTGTGTGTGTGTGTGTGTGTGTGTTATCTAAAATATTAATCTACGCTTATCAACAGATGGAGGATGAATATGGATTCTAATTTGTGTCTTACATGGATTAATTGAGTCTACTTTACTTCTTTACTTTTTATTTTGTTTTGTAAGAAAAAAAAACAAGCTTGAAATACATTTGATGTTGTTTATCAACAGCAAAGATTCAATACATACCATCTATTAAAACAAATAGAAATTATACTTAACAACTCAATTCTGGCTTTACATTTTTGGAAGAACTCAAGACTGTCTTTACACTTTTGGAAGAAGACTAATGTATAGGCCTATCAGAGATGGAGTTATTTAGTGGAGTCTCTAAACATAGAGCATAGCCTTTGTGGTCACTATATTGTTTGCAGGCGTATTTAACCTCTGAGTTCATTATTGGTTGGTAAGAATAGAGATCCTTTATCTTGGAAGAGCACAAGATTCATCTGAGAAGTGCAGTAGGATCAGCACCATGGTGGATGGATAGCACTCACAGAGGAAGAAATAAGGTCATGATTGTGTTTCACTTACTCTGAATAGATCAAATGAACCTTGTATATAATGTGTGTGAAGAGTGACAGCCAGGGAGTATACTGACAGAATCAACCCTAAAAAACATTTAGGCCCAAAATAACTTTTGCTCCATGTCAGGGGTGATTCCACACAGCCTAGCATTCTATTCAGATTCTCCTTACCTAGAGAACGTTTTAATCTGTTAATATGTTTTAACAGTGCTTAACATGATAAACTGGTTTTGGACTTGCCCTGCCGAGGACCGCTGTTCGAGCTTTGGCGCCAATGGTGTTGTGTGCACCGGAGCTATCCTGATACGTTTTGGTATCTGTAATTTCAAAGGTGTGTTGTCTTAACATTTAAACTCTTCGAGATTCATCTATACATGCAGTCTCAAATTAGGAGTTTGTTATCCACTTAACTCGGTGGCTAGCCGGCCTGTCTGAATGGTAAGTGTAATTGGCATATTCTGTTTGTTTATGTTGTTTCATAGCTTGTAACTGGCACTGACTGAGACAGCGTTATTTTTGTAAACCTGCAGTACAATCTTGTGGGACATGTTGGTAGATGGTGGAAGTTACTCATAATTAAAGACAACTTTTATCTATACCCAGTCAATGTATTGCATAGATACATTTTTTTGTTTTGTTTTCAGTTTCCAGACCCGCAATATGTACAGTTCCCTGCCAACGAAAAACTCATCAATGTGAGAAACCCCGGGACAGATCCTTCCTACCTATGATGACTGGGTTTTGAAAAGTAGCCACAGGTGGGAAAAATAGTAATAGTATTTTTTAACAAATTCATTGATTGGGAAAGGTGGGTTTTTGTTTGATTGGTTATACATTTTTGTTTACTCATTATCTGTGTAATGTTGGGATGCCTGTGAAGTTGCAGTCCACACACTGTTATGGCAAATATGGGTTTTTAAAACTGTTTTCTACAATGAATACATATTTAATCAGAGCTTGTTGCATTGCATATTGTGTGTGTGTGTGTGTGTGTGTGTGTGTGTGTGTGTGTGTGTGTGTGTGTGTGTGTGTGTGTGTGTGTGTGTGTGTGTGTGTGTGTGTGTGTCACTTGGGCTAATGCCTCCAGACAGAGACAGGATATAGATGTCAGTTACATATTTACGGGTTGGTTGACAGTATCAATTGTAACTCTATTTGTCTTTGTGGATATGTTTTATAATGTTTCATAAATTCTGGAAATTAATACAGTATGAACCAACTAAAAACAGGACCTAATTGAATTCAGAACATGTTAACATCCTTTATTTGAACTCTTACAGTGAAATGTAACTGGCTGTAGGGCTTTGCAATCTGGGATATATCAAATATAGGTTCAAACATAATGTAACTGTCAACTGTTTGGGTAATCACTGTTTTCATAAAATATTAACACTGAGATGAGATTTTTGATAGATAATCATTAGTGAACTGGAAATGACTTGTGGATAAAGAAAATATTACACATTTGAAAAAAGACATTAATGCAGCCTTTAGAACGATGAAAAGACAATACTTTTGCCATATTACGATATCCAAAATCTAAGTTGATATCTCATCTCATATCACTATATCAGCATATTGCCCAGCCCTTACTGGCTGGTTGAAAGTGCACGCCCCCTTAGTTTGAGGTCTAGCCAATGAGAATGTTGTCCTCCTCACATGCCAAATTACACTCAGTAGCCCTCTTTGTTTGTTTTTCTACCTCTGATGCTTTGGTTCCTTAGGATATGTGTGTATGTACACCTTGTTGGCGTGCAGAGCAATGAGACTCTTTCACCATTGAATACAGAGATATTTTCGCCTGTTACTCTTGTTGTGCGATGACCTAAACTGTTGCCTTGCTATGCTGTACACCTGCCTTTATTCTACCTTTTTAGTTGTGTTGTGTGTACTATCTCTGCTTTAGTTGCAGCTTTGTTCAATTGTGATACTGTAGGTGCCTTTCGTCTGCATTAAGTTGCATCTTTGATTTGATTTTGTTTTGCCCTAATCTGATATTCTTTTGTTTTGGTTATGCTTATTTCATTTCAGTGTGTTGTTTGGTTGGCCTAAGCTGCTTTCCAGCTCATGTGCTTGGTTTGTTGCCCAAGCCAACGTAGTGAGCATTATATGATCATTTGTATATTAGGTATTTTTGAATTAATTTGTACTGTGTCGTGAGAATAGTTTATAGTGATCTAAGTATGGGGCATATTGTGCCAGTAGTGGAAATATTTTCTGTAAACTTGTGTGTATCCTGTTTCCTGGTTTTTGCCCATCATGAGTTTGAAGCCCGCTTGCAACTCAATAACCTCTGAGCCTCCTACCTATGGCCTTTCCTGATTTATTGTACATTTTGAAATATTTACATTTTGTGAAACTTGCAAAAAAACATGTCAAAAAGATACATATGGTTATAATTTACTTATCCTTCTGTATTATTTTGTGGGCCTTATATTAGGGTGTGCCTCAAGGATTGCTGTTAGATCCCTTACTATTTAGTCTAAAGCTACAGCAATACAAATCTTCTAAAACTGTCACCAGACCGACTTGCATATACTGTATGTATGCCTTGGAAAAGATCACACAGTGGCTTAATGTTGGCACTATGGCAAGACAAAAGGTATGTTTATATGTTTTAAGGGTGAAAAATATGGCAACTAAAATGTGGCTTAATAAAGGTTAGAAGTCTTATTTTTAAGACACAATTCAAAATGTGGAATCATGTAGCTGGAGTCGGAACAAAGCAAGCCATCCATAGTTTAGGTGTGAACACACGGTTAGGTACTTGAAGATAGACATAATAGTAGGGACAAGGCAAGCTGTATTTATTTGGGTGAGCTGGCAGCAGTTCTGACTGTGTCGCTGCCCAGAACCTCCTAGCCTATTGTTTGTGTACCAGCCAGCCTACTGACCGGACGTTTACCTCCATTACCTCGCTATGTTTTCCTCCACTGGCGGCCCAGAATAACCTGTCACTCAGCAGTCACTATTCACCCATTTCCTCCAATAGCGTGACTCTGCTGTACAAGGAGGAGGGAACTAAATTAAAACAGGATAGAATAAGGAAAACAAGATGTGACAGAGAGGAGGGTTTCACAAAGGACAGGAAACACAGACATGTCAAAGAGAATAGGAGGGAGAGATTAAGTGAAGTAAAGTGAAGTGGTAAATGGGGTTTGGGGAGAAAGAGAGGGAGAATAGAAGACAGGAGGAAGGAAAGAGAGAAGGTGTATACAGATGTTGTAGACTAATAAAGACGGTAAGGAGAACAAATAACAGAAAACGTATGAAGACAGCCAAAAATATTCCTACTTCAGCTTTGAAGTCCACTTTTAGATACAATGTTGTGATTCTGATATCATTTGATAAACAGTGTTGGCTTCCTGTGGGTGCCACAGTAGATGAAGTGATGAAAGTTTTTCTAATAACAGAAGTGATTCAAAGCTTTAGGTTTTTAACAGAGTTCGTCAGCAGACTGACAGACGCAGCTTTGATCTCTTTCTTTGATTACCAGTGTCAGGAGGAAAAACTGAAAAAATTAAGCAAACAAACTGTAATTCAATACAAATATAATTTGTATAAAAATAGTTTTGTGGGTGTGGGTTGTCTTGCACATTAACCTCTTATAGGCCATGCTATAGACTTGTTAGAGAATAACAATGGAGCATTTAACAGCTAAACAGCCAGGTATCTGTTCCTAAGCCAAGAATCTAATGGTTGAAGGACTACAATTTCCCGTATAATCAGAGCATAGTAATACAAATGTTTGGGGGCAGCCAAGGCTCAAATTTATAATTACAAAGGCAAGTCTACAGTATACAATAAATGTTCTCAGATTGCTAAACTTCCGTATCTTTTTCAAGGTTGCCTATAGGAAATTATTCTTTAAAAGGGCTGATATATTTTCAGGATGTACAAATTTAAATACGCTTCACAGGATACACGCATTTCAGACTCTCAGAAGGAGGTGAGTATGTGTTCAGGCAATAGTAATCTAAAGCTAAGAGGGAATGCTTTCCAAATAATTGAATAGCCTTTAGGGTTTCCCTTATGACTTTGAATACTCAGGAAGGGTTTTCTGTGGGGTGTTTGAAGTACACCCTATATTTTGTAACACAAGCGTGCCGGAGGAGGAAGTATCTTGATGGATATTAAACATGCTGGCCAACATACACAGACATTTTTTGGATTTTTGCCTTAGCTCTCAGATGTATTGTGACATATTTGCGTGAGCTAAAAGAGGAATACAGCAATGGGATGAAAGTGGTCCGTCAACACCAACAATCGGCTTACAATGAGTTTGCAGTCTGATTTTTTGCTGTGTAAGCCAACCAACTGACAGACAGAGCTTTGAAGCTGTGGCTGCAGCACTCAGCGCCACAGTAAGGCCTCAAGACTCATTTGGAAAAATACTTTTTGCTTGCAGTTTTACTTGAACAAAAGAATGTTTAATATATAACGTTGAAAGCTAAGTTAGATAACAACTCATATGTTAAACCTATTTTGTTGTCATGTATTATTAGCATCTACACGTGAGTCAATGATGGGAAAATGAATTAACGTCAAATTATAGACAAATCCTAAGGCAAAATCTATTGACACTAGCTTCTTGAACAATGGAGGGTTGTGTAGAACAGATTGTTTTCAAATACAAACACTCTTCTGCAACAGACTGCTGCTTTCTTGGCCGTTATAAACAGAACATTTAGTCCAGGTAAGGAGTCATGTGAGAGTACTGCCCCAGGCCTGGAGATTTAATGCTTGTCAAGGCTTACCTTAAATCACTGGGTGCTGGCACTTCGACAATTGGTGGTTTCAGTGTGAGTCGCTCTTGATAAATTGTCATTGTTGATTACTGCATTCCTCTGTGGGGGGTCAATAACAGCAGTAGCAATAACTTGTGGGCCATTTTTTACCGTTTGACCATAATATTAGAACAGGTCATGGCTCGGATGACAGCATCCCGCCACTGTGTATCTTTATCAGCGGTGCTAACAGCGCTAACCATGGCAACAGTGGTGTTAACAGCTGCAAACGGTCACACATTAAGGTTGGGACAGTGTTACCAAAAATATCGCCTTATGAACGATGCTGGCCAGTAACCCATGAACATGAATAGAGAGGAAGATAAAAAAACATTGCACATTTGGAATGTATATTACCATGAGTTCTAACCTATGGTTCTAACCTAAAAAAACTTTAGCTAGCAGGTCCAATTATAAGGATGTTGTAAAAACAGTAAAATCTCAGGCTTTTACGCTTCACCAGACAAATGACAGCGCCATCCATTATTCATGCTATGAATATTTGAGTTCCTATATCAAAGAGACTGGCCACTTGTTGAAATAAAACCACTGAAATCCAGAGGTTTTCACTGACCACAGTAATCTCAGTAGAGCACTAGCACGCTAGCTAGCCTCTGAGGAGAAAACACTGTTTCCTTTGGAGCAGTGAGGGAGCCTTGGATCTCTGTTTCAGTCAGTGTATTTTCAGTCAGTTTGACTGCAGATGATGACTGAAGAAAATGCAGGAAACAGATTGAATAATATTTCTAAATGTTTGATTATTATGAGTTTGAGATCACAAACACGTATTTAGCAGGGATTGAAGACACTTGTTGCCTTGTAAATGTGGATACAGCTCATGTCCCCTCATCTTCTTCCTCAGTCTATGATTGGATAATGTCCACTATGTCATAATGATTAAGAGCAAATGCCTCCTTTTACCTGAATGTTTTTCTCTTCTTTCCTCACTCTTTCCATCCACTGCTCCTAAGTGTAGCTACTAAACAACAGCATAGCAGCAGGAGAGGAGGATGTCAAAAGTGCGTTTTAGATGAGACAAAATTATTAAGAATTAACAAATACTTAATTTGATTAAATATGTTACATTAGTCTCATGTCTGATTAAGTCAAGATGGAATAACAAACATGTTTAATCAAAGATGTTTGAAATGTGTTTAAAAACCCAACACTGATTCCAAAATTCCCAAATATTTCATAAGAATAGAGCAAGAAGACCAAACACAAAAGGGAATATTACCACCATTATGACAGATACGTATGAAAACCTGAACACTCAGAAAACAGGAAAACACACACTTAGGTAAACTTCAGCTTTTATGACCTCACACAAATTGTTTAGGACCACAGGTCGACCAACACTTGCCTATCAGTTAATGGCAAACCTAATAAAACTCAACCAAACCGAATCCCTACTGTTCCAGAATGGGCTCCCTGAGGCTCGCAACATCAGCTTCCCTTGATGATGTAATTCCCCTCTCTGTCAGAGGAGACCACCATCCAGCTTAACGCTGTGTCGCCAGGCAGAATACAAGTCATCTGTCATTGGCCTGTGATGCTAATGAAACCCAGATGTGGAACTTCTCTGGTTCCGTCCGGCACCGCCCCCTTATCCTTTGTTGTCAACCCAGATTCCTACTGTTTATTTTGGCTGTCCTGGCGATGGTATATTATAGCATAAGATGAAAGAAGAGCTGGAGATTATGAATCATTAGCTTATTAATAACAGCCCAGTCAGACGTCGTAACAAGTTTGTTTGATTGCAAAAGTAAATAATAAAATAAAATAATAATAAAATAATCTTTTATGATTCTCTACATTTCATATGAAACAGAGAGAATGACCGCAACACACTCTCACTCCATAATCGTCCAGGAGCGACGTTTGGTCAGGGTCCCGTGGCGTGCAGTTGTGACGCTCCTAGGCTCCTTCAGCTTCATAAAGGGACGCAAATAGCTTTCAACTGATTGCAATGTATTCCCATCTGCTGCGGGATTTGACGCTCATGGAAGCACGGCATTCGTTTGTGTCGGCTGCCCTTAAAGGCAATGTGAGCGTCCATTCCCATTGGATAACGGAGAATTGTACACCCGGAAGTAAGTATTCCCCTTACTGTCGATTGATTTTTAAGTTATATCTGCACTACTCATCGACTAAAAAACACCAGATTATCCTTGTTAATTACACAACATTGATTGGTTTAAATTGTGTGCAATGCTTTTGTATTTTTCCCCTTCGATTCGGAGAAACAAATATTTTTTCGGAGTAAAGGATGGCAGAAGACACTACACTACCCAGAATTCCCAGCTATCGTTTAGGACTACACCATCTGCTCTGTTTGACAAACCCCATTCATTCCAATGGCTGGCGTCTATGTCACGTGATCTTCAAATTTCTCCCTGCAGAAAAAAAAAACATGGCCGAACTTCGTTTTATTCTCGGTGTAATTTATAGAGCCCTGATGACAAGACTTCTAGACAAACATGAGGAACTGCCGCCAACACTGAAAACGTGACGTGGATCATAAATATATCAGCAATTAAACAACATCTTACATTTATTTTCACACAATACGTCTCCTAGCAGGATCAACACTAATTTGGCTGACTTTTATATTTGATCCAATTGGTAGATGCGGTAGACGCGGTGGACCCGTTCAAATCCAGTTTTGGACAGTCTGCCGTGGTTCCATCCCATTTCAAGTAGGTAGCACAATCTACCTGCATTGCATTACTCTAAACGTGTAATAACGTGCTTTAACCAGTATGTGGTTTGGGTTAAAAAGCTGTCAAGTTTACAGTGTTAACAAAATAAAATATACTGCTGTTTCTGGTTTAGTTTACGACGGATATATTTAGTTATTGTTTTGATATTTGTAACACAAAAGCGATGGAAAAAACCCACAGCAACACAGAAAAGACGGTCTTAACATGACCCAGCGGTCTAGTATAAAAAACAATAATACAAAAAAAAAAAAATATTAAATAATAAAAATACAAATCATTGCACACAATTTAAACCAATCAATGTTGTGTAATTAACAAGGATAATCCGGTGTTTTTTAGTCGATGAGTAGTGCAGATATCACTGTGAAATCAATCGACAGTAAGGGGAATACTTACTTCCGGGTGTACAATTCTCCGTTATCCAATGGGAATGGACGCTCACATTGCCTTTAAGGGCAGCCGACACAAACGAATGCCGTGCTTCCATGAGCGTCCAATCCCGCAGCAGATGGGAATACATTGCAATCAGTTGAAAGCTATTTGCGTCCCTTTATGAAGCTGAAGGAGCCTAGGAGCGTCACAACTACACGCCACGGGACCCTGACCAAACGTCACTCCTGGACGATTATGGAGTGAGAGTGTGTTGATGACCAGCACTAAAAAAGTGTAGACCGAAGGTATTCATGCAAAAATGCACTCCCCCTCCATTTTAGTGAAGAAGAGAACCAAACATATAAACTTCTGGTCGCAAATTGTCTTTTTCTTTGAATCATGTTGACTTTGAACTTTGAAGTGTGAGATTCCGAGGCTCTCTGATATCCAGTCAGTTCGAGAGGGAGGTTGATATTGACTACTTTCTTTAACTGCATGGTGATATGGATGTAAAGTATGAGTATACAGGGAGTCTGAGACTTGTTGGGATAGTGCGCTGATTCGGATCAGGGGAGAGCAAGTTTGAGTCCCACTGCATTCAGCATGTCGTTGTGTGCCTGGGAAAGACACTTAACCCCAAATTGCTCCTGTGGGGATTGCCCACAGTACTGAATGTATGTAAGTCGCTTTGGATAAAAGCGTCTTACAAGTGACATGTAATGTAATGTATTCCAGTAAAGAAGAGAAAGAGGGAACATGCAAGGACAAGAAAAAAAAGTGTGACATTATTCGGATGATTTACAAACTCTGAAACGCAAAAAGAAATAAAAAACACTAGCATTTCAATGGCAGTTGATACCATGTTAAAGAAAGTGCTGATTGACTTCAGAATATAGAGACATGATGTGATGCATCTAAAACTATGTCAAGCCATGTGATATGCTCCAATGCTGGAAAATGTAAAATGCATGTATTTGTCAAGACACAAACACACACACAGAGAATACCTATGGTCCTATATCACATACACCCCCCTAACAGTAACCTTCTGTATATTTTTCAATGTGCTCAGTGAAAGGCCCAACATATTTTCATTTTCCGTCCAGACATGCCACAACTAAGGTTTTGTAACCAGTGTAAACATGGCAACATGTGAGGAAAAATATATCTGCATTGCTCTCTTTCTCTCTCAGTCACAAACACACATCTTGTATGGACAGTTTTACTCAAAGTCACATCCAATTGCTTCACCTTAGACTCTTCCTGACATCAAGCTAAGTAACCTCAAATGCACTTGCTCAAAAACACACAAACATTTATGTTTTGTGTGACACACCCTACTGTGACACCTCCAAACAGCGAGATAAGCATGGTATGTCATGGCTAAACCAGAAGCAACTTCTACTTTAAAGTGAAAAACAATTGTGTGTTTTATACAGTGCTGGGATGTTATTGGCTGAGAAGGGAAACCAAGCCCACTGACAAACACAGCCAAGCTCAGGAACCCTGTCTCCATGATGATAAACTGTGATAACATGCGATCTGATTTAGAGGGGCATTGCCCTATCATGCTTTTTAGCCTTTTTACTTTCCTGTAGTGTGTTGTTTTTTGTGCATGTAAATGGTCTGCAAAGTTTCCTCCAGAAGGAGTTTTCTCTCCCACACACTCCGATTGGACTCCTTTGTTTACTTATGTAACATTGTGACATCACTACGTACTATTCGTGCTAGCGCTCTGACACATCGTACGTGATAAGCTAAAAGCCTTTTGAACATTAAAGCATGTAAACATGTAAATATGTCAAGGCACAAAAGACAATCATGAAAGCTGAAATCAGCATAATAGGGCCCCTTTAAAGATTGAATGCAACAATAGTCAAATAATATTTGGTGTAATTTCTCAAAACTGAAATGTCCATAAATCCCTGCGAATGTAATGTTTTCTGTTTTAACTGATACTTGAAATCCTCCTTGTGGCTGATTGACTTTTGGTTGCACTAAGGGGTTTGACGGCTAAATTACTCATCCACTTTCTTTAAGGAGCAGGTGTCTGCAGTGTGTGTATGTTGTCCAGAGCTCTCAGACCTTCTTAACTCATCAATGTTTTAAAAGCAGCCACGCAACATACTTAATCTTTTGTAATTGCGCCCGCTAAGGCATTGTAGTTGTCATTTTAACCGGCAAAATTGGCAGGCAGATTCATGAATTTAGCAGGAGTGTACCTATCAAGCAACACTGACAGGTTTATAAACCACAGAAGGTTACATCTGAGGGAGAAATGACTGGTCAAAGGCCAAACAATCTTTACATGAAGACGTGAGGGCAAATGACCCCCACCCCCAACAACCCCCGCTCCTCTCTTTTAATAAATCAGCAGATGCTGTCTGCAGAAGTGTTGTCCTAAATCCTTCTGTGAGGAGGGCTGGATTAGTAGCAGTGGAGTGGAAGGGTTTGCCACAATGAGGAAGGATTTATTTCCTGTCTAAATTCAAACTGATTGTTTCCTTGTGATGCATTAAATAAAATGGGTATATCGTCAATATGCATAGCTTTATAAAAACCTTACAGCAAACATCCATGCACCTTTTTCAAAAGTTTACTAAAAGCTACACTCAAAACTTTTTTGTCAAACTGAAACAAAAACAAAGGTTTTTTACTGATTGTTAACCTGAGTTATCTTAACTGAGTTTTCCCTGGTTTTATTAAGAGTAATTGATGACAGAAAGTAAGGTTTCTTGTTTAATTTTCTTTCATTTGTAAGCTCTTAGAGAGTTTCAAAGATGTTACATTCCAGACGTTGATTATACATGTTTCATTTTAAAATATAAATAACTTTATAACAACAACAACATTAATCCAAAAGGAGAATCAGATCAATTGTGAGGTATATTAGAACATGTATTTGTTGTGGGCTTGATTTTTTTGTGGGCTTGATCTATACATTTAAAAATTATTGTGATGCTGATTCTTTCAGTTTTCACATGATTTTTAAAAGTCTGCTTTTCTTTTTTCTGTTAGAGGTTAGTCTTTCCTATTTCAAGTTTGGAAGGCTGAGAGGCTGATGTATTGGGTTGCAGACGTATGCACAGCGCAGACAAGACCCAGAGGGATTCTTGACCCATTCTCTTGCCTCTCCATTCACAAAGTGCCCTCTGAAAATGTTTTCATTCATGCCTTTTTGACCCCAGTCTTTGGTTAGCCATCACCTTCACTTAAAGTCTGAAGAGGTACTCGTGAAGGAGAAGGCACGCTGTAGACTCAAGAGGGGGAGACCACTTGGCCCTTAAAGAGCCCCCCAACCTTTATAAAAGCTGAGATTGAAATAGCAAATTCTTAAAAGATTCAAAGGCTTTATTTTCATATGAACAATAGCTACAGTGTGTTGTTGGCAATACAAATCTTAAATCCAAAGCTCCTTTTAACAAGTGAGACAATATATTTAAGACATTAAAGAAAAAGACATACAGTAATGCAAATATGGGGTTGAATAAAATACAGTAATAAGCAGGAATAATTTTAACATCTAAAGTCTAATAAGGTAAAACACAATAAATACTGTACAGTAGAATGAAGTCCTGCATATTATAATATGCGGAAATAAATATTTGCAATATAAATCAATGTAAAAAATGAATGAATGTCATTATTATTACTATAACAACGTAACCGTTTTGCCCTTTTTTAAATGTATATGTCTCATTATGTTAAGAAAAACTATCATTTAAAAAATAAATCCAAAAGCCCTTTTGGGGTTTCTGACCTGCTCTATTGCAATGTTTTTCAATCTAATAATCTAAAAGGAGCATTTATAAATCTTGGTTATGGAAATTATGCAAAATATTACAGGCTATTAGAATTTATTTATTTATTTATTTCATAGTTATTGAGGTACAGATTGAGTTCTACTACAGTGTTATATGTCAAAAAGTAGAATATCACCCTGTGGTCGACTCATTTAAATTATGAAACAGTTTTTTCCTGACTTACTCTGACCAGGTTAGTGGAATTGGAGGAGAGTTATGCCATGTCGCTGAGCTGCCATGAGAGTGCTGCAGACAGTGTGGATGTCTGAATAAACACAATTCAGTCCCCAAACTCGACCTGTGCTGTGTTCATAATATCCCCAATGGCCAAAAAGGAAAAGATGAGAAATACTGATAATGTCAGACCGGGATAAGTGAATCTAAATGCCTCTCGAAGGAAAAGATTTGGTTTTCTTAAAGTCGTGCAGTCTCAGTAGCCTGGTGAGAATTATTATTATACACAGAAATCCTGCAGTCTTTTCTTTATGATGTCTAATGCATTAGCCTGAATTGAAGTCCCTTGATCACAAAGAAAATATTTGGCCTTTTTTCTACTGCATTTCGCAAAGTCAGCTACCTCCATTTATTTCCAGTCTGCAAGAACATTAAAAGTAGGAAAGAATAATAGGAAAATATGTAGAAAGCGTCATCTTAACATAAGAACCCGGACCCATTTATACTTTTGGGGAAATTAAGGAGGACATAATTTAGACTCAATAGACCACATAGAACACATTTCTGTCAAATATCTGAAAAGTGACATATATGTCACATGGGCTTTAATGGTAAAGTAAGTATTATTTATAACTAAATTAATGAGGATGATTTTTTGGTTTAAATTTGTTTGAACATTCTTTGAATTGGAGAATAAAGAATATATTAACTAAATAGAATGGATAACCACAACAGGTTAAATGTAATAAAGGACGTGATGTAAGCATGTTATTTCTTAAATGGCTTGAATTTGACCTTTAGCAACAAAAAACAAGCTTCTGAAATGTAGCTAGTTCTGTCACATGTGTTAGCCTGGCGCATGGACATATTGGACATGTTGTTGTTATGGGAACACAAAATTACATGATCTGGCCCAGGACCCACCAGACTGTTCAGTGTGTGTCACTTAGGGACTTCATGGGATAAAAACAAGGCTAAAGCTGTAACTTTCCAGAACATGTAAATGTCATGTGACACCTGTGTCACGGTGGGTCCTTAGGGGTTAACATTAACATTAAATTAACTGTTCATTGATGGTGCAGCAGGCGGGTCCGAGCACAGTGGGAGGTGCACGGAGCTGCTTAACATTACATGAAAAAAGCATGTGTCTCACAAACAAACGGTGAGTGAAAAAAGTCGTCAGAAGAGCAAGAAGCGAGGCTGAAGGAGTTTGGGTGTCAAGCGGGGGTACAGTGGACTAACACCGGGGTCAGGCTCCCCGCATCTGTCTGAACAGTGATGCACCGGGGGCGGCAGACGCTCGGTGGATATGTCTAACTGCGCCTCCAACAGCGTTGTAAGTAACAATATTTTACATTTACAAAACTACGACTTCACAACACTGTTCATTTTCGTTTGTTTCCAGAAGCTAAATAAAGTAAATACAATATAAAAAAGACAGAACAATTTTTATTTTGGAGGCTATAGGCCCATTTCTTTCATTTTGTGAATTAATAATTTCTCCACGCTGCATTTTGATACAGTGAGTGAACTAAATTATTTTCAGGTTATAAAAAGCTAGCTTTCCTATTTTGAAAACTACATTTACATTAACGTTTACATTAAGGACATAAGTCTAAAGGCAAAAAGTCTTATCGGGTATGCAGTGCTAGTCTTTCCAGGCTTTATTGGTATATTCAATGTTCTGCTACATATATTAAAACCTCCTAAACATCAAACTAAATCAGTTACATACTGCAAAAATAATTTGATGTAAAGGGTATCAGCATAAAGTTGTGATTTTATATTGAATTATGCTTTTCGGTTATTATTCCGATAGGCCTACGTTGCCCTCACTCACAAACAAAGTAATTATTATTTGTATAATTCTTCATATGAACCATATTTATATGAAGTCAACCTTTGCTGATATTTGACCACAGTTTAATATAGGTTAACCCTAATTACACTCGTTATCCTTCGTTACAATAGCACTATCACAGGTGAATTTAATTTCTTTAAAAATAAAAAGTGTAGGCCTACAGGTGAATACTGTGAGAACACACCGCACCGTCACTTATAAAAGCCAGACGTTGAACACACCTGCAGCCGGCTAATTACTCTTAATCATGTGCACGTGCGCGGCTCATCATAATTAGTCAGATCTCGTTCAGCTGTGAGCGTGGCCGGTGGTAGGATTTGCTAATTGTAGCACACACGTAAGCATTCACATTGTAAAGTTAATATGGTGGACGAATACTGTCCTCCACTATTTAGTGTCGATATATGACAGCACATAACTAAATTGAAGGGACACGAATGCTCGAAAAAGTGTAAGCGAAAATGTTCTTTTGGGGTCCCCTTGTTATTTTCTTAGTGCATTGGTTAATGAGCGTGGTTGTGAAGGAAATATGAAGGGGACGTTAGCCTTCTGTGTCATTGTGTCTCTCGCATCACTCTGGACTCGTTGACAGCATGTCGGAGGAAGAAAGGAGAGAAGCGGAGGCTGTTTTCTCTCAGCTACGTCAACAAGGACATATTTATGTCGACACAGTAGGTGTTATCAATATCAAACCAATAACTTGTTGTGAAAAGTTAAGAGGAAATTTGGAGCTCGCGTTAAAAAAAAAAAAAAAGTTAAGAGGAAATTTGGAGCTCGCGTGACTGTATTCGCACTTCAAAGTGTAGCTATATGTTGCTTTACGGCTATGCTAGCAGTGTAGTTTGAATAAATGTTTAGTTATGAAAGTTTTACACGTTGTTACATTGTAAGATGCTCCTGCAGGGTTCCTCTGGGCCCGAGGATTTTTTTGAGGAGGACTCCTACTCTCCGTCCTCCCTCTCTTCGTCCTTCTCGACCTCCCTGCAGGGGAAGACCCTGTGCACCTCCTGCGGCCTGGAGATAGTGGACAGATACCTCCTCAAGGTCAGACTGACAATTCAATGCTTGACAACACTTACAAATTGGGCATTGCATCACTTAAGTGGACAGAAAAACTTGCTGTTTCCAGCCTCTCATGACTTGAGGCTATCTCAGTGCCATTTGTCTAAGCTACTTGTGTTTTTTTGTATGTAGACACTTATTTCTTCAGTTTCAGTTTACAAAAAAAAATCTATTTAAGACGCTATTATTTATTTTAGTTACTGTCTGCAATCAATTCCATTTTAAAATGCCCAGAATACTCAACTTGCAGTTCAATTGTTATTGGTTATTATTGTTCTCTTTACATATAACCAATACAAACCATTGTTTCATTTGGCTCATATGTTGCTTTCCATTTCTAAATTACATTCCCTTGTTATGCATTATAGAAATGTAATAAAATGATTTTTGCTCTGAAATTATTATTGGTTATGAGTACAAGCATAGAAAAAATGCATTTCCTCCATAACCTAGCCTATCTCCCATCTACATCACCGACCTCCTTAGGAGTACACCCTCTCCCGCACCCTCCACTCTTCGTCCGTAGGACTTCTCACCGTCCCAAGCTCCCGCCTCAAAACCATGAGTGCTCGAACTTTCAGCTGCTCGGCTCCCAGACTCTGGAACTCCCTGCCACTACATATCCGACAGTCTGATTCCATTACAACATTCAAAACCCAACTCAAAACCCACCTGTTCAAACTGGCATTTTCTTTACAGACTGTACCCTGTGTCCTTTTGTGTCCTTCTGTAGTCCATTTCCTGTTTGTCTTGTTTTACCCCGGCTGATATTTCACTAAATCCACTGTTTTAATTGTTCCCTATATTGCCCCTATAAGGTGTCCTTGGGTGCTATGAAAGGCGCCCCCCAAATAAAATGTAAAATGTATTTATTATTTCAGTTAAAGTGATGCATTGTTGTTAAAATCTCTTTTCTTCTCTATCTCAGGTGAACAACTTTTGCTGGCATGTGCGCTGCCTCTCGTGCAGTGTGTGCAACACGTCACTGGGGCGACACGTGAGCTGCTTCATCAAAGATAAACAGGTTTTCTGCAAACTTGATTACTTCAGGTAAGTCATCACTACAGTAACACAACTGTACCTCCAGTCACTTCCTTTTGTTAATAAGGAAGATTAATGTAATGCAATATGGACAGCAAAAAGAGATGGAAAAGGAAATAATCTTTGTTTATATAAGAGCACAGATGAGGAAAAGCACAAGGCCAATGTAATTATTGGAAAAATGTAAGGTACAAGTTTTAATGTCAAGTTCATGGGAAACAGAGCGACAAAGCCAGAGAATCACCTTTTTAAAAAAGATTATATTTATATAAAGTTGTTCTAAACTCCTCGGAGGAAAATATGTCGATGTCAAAAACTTTTTGGACTTTTTCCTATATTCATTTTTTTTTTTTAAAGAATATTAACACTTTTAAATGTCAGATGGTCAACATAATGCCACTGCGATATGAAAAAAAGACAATTAAAAGAAACATTGATTTAAATGCATATGTCTGTCTTTTAGGTACAGTTTATTATAGACTTTTTTTTATTTTACTTCCAAATTTTAAGAAAAACAAAATGCAATAACAGTAACAATGATCACAGAATAAAAGACACATCCTACTTGTATAAAAAAAAAATCCTATTAAGCCACAAGGTTTAAATAATTGTTCCGCCTCTTTCCCTGTCCCCCATCTGTCTCAGGAGGTACGGGACCCGCTGTGCTCGCTGTGGCCGGAACATCCACTCCACTGACTGGGTGCGCCGGGCCCGGGGCAGCACCTTCCACCTGGCCTGCTTCTCCTGCATCTCCTGTAAGCGCCAGCTCTCCACTGGGGAGGAGTGTGGAGTGCTGGAGAACAGGGTCTTCTGCCGGCCACACTACGACATCATGATGGAGAATATCCAACGTACTAAGGAAAATGGTGAGTCTATATGTGATGAATTACAGCAAGAATGTATGTTTAACCAGGGCCTTTCTGAGTGATGGCAAAAGGAGATTTAGTTTTGTTGTAGTCTTTGCTACTCACCTAGAGAGAGGCTTTGGCAGAGTTTGTGCATGACAGTTATAGAGACGATGCCCCTCTATAAGTTATGTTTCAGCTAATAATTAAGCATACTTTACCGAAAAAAAATGAACACTGCAGTGGAACACTGCAGTTAACTCAGCCGTCTCTCGCGTTGGCTTGGTAAAATCAGCAGCTCTTCATTTGTGAGTGCGTGATTAATCGCGCCTTTACGGTAATCGTCAAGAAGCGGCAGTGACGCTAGTACAAGAGTAAAATAATGCATGTTTTTGTGCTATATTTGCGAGAAAAATATGTTTTACCATAGGTTCTTAATAAAGCTGACACTGTTGGACTCAGTACTAGTTTGACTGCTACCAACAATAAAATGAAGTACTTTTACTGTGTACTTTTTGAGTAATACTCTGTCAAACTCCCCTCCTGAGTACAATCATTCATGTATTCTGCTATATTTGTTGAGGGATAAAAATATTTGTCACCATAAGTTCTACATGAAATTGATACTGTTGGACTCAGCACTACTTGGACTACTACAACAAGTACAATCAAGTATCTTTACTCTGTACTTTTTGAGCAATACTTGGTTAAACTCCACAGTGAAGGCTGTGTGTAAAAGGCACAGCTCCACTTCCTACTTGGCGAACCTGTAACTTTCTTGTGTGCACAAGAACGTATCTCTTGCGCAAGAGAAAGTATATCGTGATGAGCAAAACCATGTCACTTGGCCCAGGTGGTTTCCACAGAACGGACAAAACATGTTTAACGACCTTAAAGGTCCATAGGTACCGGCGGTCTATCCGCCAAAACAAACTTAAGTTTGTGTCAATCACTTGCACGTCACTTCTGGTATGATGGGCATTCCCTTTCCGGTTTGATTCTCTAGTTTGTTAAAGTGTTTCAGGAAATGTTAAAGTGTTTCGACACTTGTAAATGTGTCTCTAGCTTTGTAAAAGTGTTTCGCATCTTGTTAGTTTCTTTTTGTTCATGTTAAATAGTTTTTTCTTTGGTAAAAGTGTTTTGCTAATGTAATTTTGTTTTAGAAAATGTAAATTTGTCTCAAGCTTTGTTAGTGTTTCACACTTTGTAATTGTCGATTGCACCTCTCAGCCACCGTACTAGAAGTCATTTATTGATCCCAATTTGGGAAATGTTTGTGTTGCAGCATCAAAAACAAGGCAATGTACATAAGAGAAATGAAGACACTAGAAATAAACAATCCAAAATATGTCTGAAGTAGAAATACAATGGCATTAAAAAAGTAAAAACATATACATGTCGAAATACACATTTCCAGTATAAAATAAAAACAACTACTTCTGCTTTAGTAAAACGGAGGGGCAGCAAGTGTTTCCAGAAACTAGCCCACCATAGTTTCATATTGTCTTTTGTCTTTATTAGGATCCCCATTAGCATGAGCATTGGCTAATCTTCCTGGGGTCCTCACACACTCAAAACATACATAAACATACATACAACAAAATTAAAACAAAACAGCTCATCATTTCATGCAATTTACAGTGCTGTATGAAGTGAAAACTAAAATGGTCATCCAATTATCGCCATCCTAAGGCCAAACAAAAGTAAATACAAATAAGTTTACATAATATTAATCCAAATAATTCAGACTTTATCAACCCACTGTATTATACTGTTCTTACTTGCAGTTGGAAATATAGATTTTGATTACGAAATAATCAAGATACATTACATTGTTACCGATCAGACACTTTTACCCAAATCAACTTACATACACTATAGTGGACTGTCCCCACAAGAGCAATTCCAGGGAAGTGCTGCAGCAGAATCCACATTTGAAACCGACCTATATTTCAGAATGTCAAAGGATCTGTTTGACATGCTTTGTGTCTTGTTTTAAAGAGCAACCCCAAGTGGAGGAAGAGCTGTCGGAGAAAGACGAGGCCAGCTCCGTCCCCCTGCCGGCTAAGAGGGCCAGGACCAGCTTCACTGTGGACCAGCTACAGGTACCAGTCTGCTTACTGCTGCGGGATTACTGGGCCATGTTTCTTTCTTACTCCGGTCGATTTGATTAACTTCCACTAAAGTGTGAGACCACCTGCATGCTTTCATTAGCAAATGCTCTGCAATACCTTTTCTTATAGAGGTTTCAGAAATAAGAAATTGTTTCATAATAATAAGTATGACATGAGTAACCATGTCTATTCTCTGAAAAACAGTTAGCCAAACCCAGATGTGTTTTGCCCTCTATTGTATTGGAACACATGTATTTGTATATTTTTATTCTGTTATCCTTTTATGTCCTCCTCATCTCTACATGTGTAGGTAATGCAAACTGAGTTTGCTAAAGATAGCAACCCAGATGCCCAGACCCTCCAGATACTGGCAGAAAGGACTGGTCTCAAGCGCAGGGTCATTCAGGTAAAGCAACGGTTACTGCCCTAAAGATAGGGCTCTGCTGAACGCAAATATTGGTGAATGCTTATATTTCTTTCAACAACTTGATTGAGAAATTCAATCCAACAATTGTGATAAATTCTCACAATAGAGAAAGAATGATATCTTAGTGTTGGGACTCAAAGTTATCGATGGAGTCACTTTTCACCTCATGTCTCCTCATTCAGGTTTGGTTTCAGAACTGTCGAGCTCGTCAAAAGAAATACATCGGCCCACATTCCTCCTCCCCAACCTTTATGGCATCCTTTGCTCCTGGTCAGCTGACGCCACCTATGATGGACGATCTGCAATACACAACCTATATTTCCCAGGATGCACCCCTCCTCACTACACTGACCTATATGGATGGTAAGAAACATGTGCACACATCACCATTACTGACGGAGATTATAAATACAGTTAGTGCACAGCTAGCTCAGTGCTAAGAATATAAATCATCAATAGAAAAGCTGTGTATACTATGGCTGCCAGGTAAAACCAAAGCTAGGCCCTAACCCAGGAAGAAGAAAAGTTTGAATCTGAGATTTATTTTAGAACATCTGTCATTTGTATTTACATTATTTGTTTCAGATATAATTTATAGCCTCTTGATTAATAAATAATTGTCATTCTTTTTACCTTCCCTAGTTCAAAATCCAGACCCACTTCTGCTTCAGCCTCTCATGTCTCATTCGCTGACACATCTCCCCATCAGCCATGCCTGAGCTACAGCCCGCCTCTCAGAAAATGGAGAGAAGACGATTGGCTGATTGGAAGATAAAGAGCAAATTGTTACTCTTTCATAAAAAAGTCCTGAGGATTGAATTACTTTGTTTTATAAACTGTCCAAAGAATCAGTTATTAAGTCAAACAATTTAAGTTTCACCGCCTTATATGTGAGCAAAAAATAACCTGTTATGTCAACACATTTATTTAATGGAATCACAGAAACGGGAGAGTTGACAAAATATGGTAATAAGTGAGATGAAACTTTTGTTAATATGTATATGCTGTGTTTTTCTTTGTATTTAATTTATTTGAAAATAATTGTGAGATAAGGCACTTTGTTGTAAGAAGATATAAAGCGAAGTAAGCATATGGTTTTCAGTTAGATGTTTATTTAAGGATGTGTTTGATGATTATAAGATTGTTAGTTGTACAAGAGAGAGAAGCGGGTTGTTTTCCTTGTAAAGACTTTGTTAGAAAAGCTCTCTGCTCTCCACTTGGAAGGGTCAAAGGCTGTTATTCTCAAAACATCCACATGTCCTATTTTTGATAAACAACATTTCTTAAGATGCTTTTCAGTAGAACATACGGTAAGCACAGATAAAAAAAACAAAGCCAATGTGTAAATATTTCCTTATATTGGGAATGTTAGACAGAAGCCATGTATGAACTGCACACTGGGAATAGATGCTTTCACATTTGATGTTTAAGATTATCTAAATTAAAGTTCATGGCTGCAACAAAAGGCTTTGTCCATATTTGATTTATTCACTGTAACTGATTGTCATTTCAAAGATGGGGTGATACAAATCTACCCAGGTGGGCTGTGTAAAACTGAGCATTGTGCGTCTGATACAACACTACTTTTCAGAACAATCTATTGTAGTTATGCTCGTCTTTTTTATTCGACAGTCATAGTCACCTTACTTTGCAGATCAGTCCTAAACTAGAGAATGCAATTCCTGAAGAAATTGCTAGTGGGAATGGTTTATGCTGAAATATAATGTGTAAGAAGAAAGTTAAGAAGCAGGAATATTTGGATGACGGAATGGTTTCCATATGAATGAATATTATGTTAAAAAGTAGCATGAAACTCCAAATGTATAAATAATGTTAAAGATGTAAGGCTTTGAATGTAGGGTTATTTGTAGGAAAAGTATTTTTGTTGTGAGGTGAAACATTTTTTATATATTTAAACATTTGCGTTTACGTTTTTAGCGTTATTTTTTATTTGAATAAAATCTGACAAAGGGAAAGTGAAAACAGTTAATACAACTTTAAAAAAACGATATCAAACTTTTTTCAAATCAATTACTAACAAATATATTAAGTAAAACCACAAGTGAAAAGGTGAGACAAAATAAAGTTGTGTGTAAGAACAAGTGATACAAAAATATATATACAGAAACTATTCATATACATTTTGTAATATATATATTTTTTAAATCTGTCAACAAGTGAATGAGTTAAAACAAACAATATATAGAAATATTTCATATCAATTACTAAAGAAAATAAAAATCTCAAGAACAAAACATCTAAAATACAGAAACTATTCATATAAATTAAATAATAAATCAAACAAGTTTGTTAAATGACCAAAAAACATGAGTATTTTACAAGCTTTAGCATTACGGTACAGTAACTGCTGCACATGTTGCATCTCATTGTCTGTCAAACAATGTGCTGCTTGAGTAGAGAGAAGGATGGATAGACTTCAGTCTGGTGTTAAGGGGCCGGACATGGTTCATAAAATGAAGACGGGTTACTTCTTTAGTAAAGAGTTTTCTGATGATTGACATAATGATGCTCATAACCAAAGATCATTACTGTTCTCTGTTGTTAAAAGTGCACGCTGATAAACGTATTCACTTCATTCATCTTTTGTATAGGTTTGAGGTAAAAACTGCTATCCTAGGGTTTGTCCCACAACCCTACAAGATGGCAGATACTGCTGCTATCGAGTTTTCAACAACCAATCATATCCTGGGTTCAGAGAGAGAGGAGAGGGAGAGCAGAGGGGTAAGGAGAGACCTGGGGACCCTCTGAGTGTTTATATAATGGCGCTAGGATATCCTGCTACATGATGAAATTACTTTAGACTCTTTGTGTTGTGTTGAGTGATCATGGCAAGGGTCAAACCACTTTGGATCGGAATGATTTAAATGAAGTAAGCTGAAGTAAGCTGCAGTCAGATTCGGATGACAGCAACAAAAAAATGAAGTTGTTACTTTTGATCTTGGAGCACTCACCAACTGCATAAGTGTGAATGCTAGCACAATTTTATTTTCTTCTTTTGCTAAATGTATTGGCTGAAGCTAACAAGCAACAAATCAATGTTTAAAACTATAAAATCATCTGACTTTGTTATATATCATTCCTTTTCTAAATGTTATTAATATGAAATGCCTTTATTAATAAATGCAAACTATATATAAACTAGTACTACTGCAAAAATATAATTAATACATTGATAGATTCTAAACTTACAATTGTTAAAATGAGAGAAGATTTACTTAAAATTTTTCCCAAGCTTTTAATACTTGTTGTCCTTAGAGTACTTACATTATCGTTCAAGTGTTCCTTTAATTTTCGCTGTTTAACAATTTCCGTTTAACAAGTAAATACAGTCGCATGTAAAACACAGGAAATGGCATGAGGTCCTGTGACTGCACTGTAGGAATAGATCTGCACATAAACCAGATCCAGCACAGATCCCCTTTCAGCGTGTGTGTGTGTGTGTGTGTGTGTGTGTGTGTGTGTGTGTGTGTGTGTGTGTGTGTGTGTGTGTGTGTGTGTGTGTGTGTGTGTGTGTGTGTGAGATAATACAGATCCATACAGTGTGTATAGGATACTTATAATCTGATATTTCTTCTCTAAGTGTTTGCCATACACACACTTACTAAAAACACACACAACTAAAGCATAGTTTCCTGTGTCTGTGTTTTCCTTACATTGAGCCTACGAGAGCCTTTGAAGTCAGTGTTAATGTTCTCTATCTCTGTCGTCGGTCAAACAATGACAGGCACACTCATGCATTTTCATTTCCCATCTAGGAGGAAGTTTTATATTGGTCACACTCATGACTGTCTGTGTGTACATGTTTGTGTGTGTGGGTGCATTTGCTATCTAATGCGAGTAAGAGTAGAGAGGTGCTGAAAAGCAAAGAGCAACAACAATGAAGCATGCATCACCCAGAGGCTTATTCATACAAATATGGAAGTGGGAGAGGAAACCAGAATGAATGGGATGATGAAAGAAAGAGAGAGAAGGAGGCTGTGTGAAGGAATGTGTGAGTTACTAAGTCCTATGTCAGGGGTGTCCAACCTACGGCCCGGTGGCCAACTGCGGCCCGTGGTCCCTTTTGAATTGGCCCGCAGCTAATTAAAAAAATATGGAATATGACCCACACATGAAACTTGCTTGTCTTACTGTATATTGTACTTCTTAAATATGTACAAATATATTATACATTAATGTGTTAATAAGCCACATTTTCTAATGCAGTCTGTTGGAAAGAATACGGTTTAATACTCTGTGCCACTGTCATGACCTCGCAGCTGCCTCCTGTCAAGACTGGCGGAGCCAAGACTTGGTTCATTTCTTTATCCACAGAAAAGAAGGCATTCACAATTACTTTCTCAGCCTCTGGAGCATCCAGACCATAAAGAGAAAACTTGCATGCGCAGGTCAGGCTGTTGTCTATTCCCACCTGGCGCTAAACCGATTTATGACTATGTATGGGATGGTGGGAAGATTATATAAGCATGATGTGATTTTCTTATCCTTTGAGCAGCACACCTCGTGTGTGTGAGTTGAAACATATTTCTGTATGTGATTTAGCTCTGCTCCTTCTTGCAAGAATACATTGGGACCTGATTATTGATTATCAAACCATTGTCGAGTGATCATTTTTTTAAGTTGAAAATGTTTTCTAGCGTATTTTGCATTGCAAGCTTGAAATATACCCTTTAGGATCTCAGTGGAAATTGTTTGGCCTTCCCTGCCCTATGTCTTCAGCAAAGCTCGAATAACCTCTAAAGGCCTTACAATCATGATTTGTGCTCTATATAAATGAAGAAAAATACTGGACAGATGCAGCCTTTGAAACACTTGTCAGTCATTCCTTTTTTTATTTGAACAGCTTTTAATGCTCGATGTGCCTTGTTTATGAACTACAGTTTTCCTTGTTTGCAGGACTTGTCAGATTTAAGTAAAAGCATTTGGAAAACAAGATTAAAGCAGTGACGTAAGCGCTCCCATCATTTTGCAGCCATGCTTTAGGAATAAACTGAACGAGCCGTTTCATAATGAAACATTGAGAGCTGTCACCTGGTTGGTAGAACTAATTGATTTAGTCAAATACAATCCTAAGGAGATTGGACTTTTCATTTTGTGTTGTTGTATAAAACATAACGAACCCACTGATTAATCTTGGAGGGACCCTATACCGTTAAATTGGGAGCTGCTGACTGCATTTAACAAGCTCAATGTAAATATATATATCAAATAATTGTAATTAGCGCCACCACGAGATAGAACAGTGAAACAAGCCAAGCCCTTAATATCTTTTGGGGTTACTCATGTCCCACCTCTTAAAAACTGGCAAAACACGCCATTCACGTGTCAAATTATAAAAAAGGCCAAAGGTCACTGTGTTGGGAGATAAATCAAGTTATTTGTTATGCACTGACTTCATCTTAAAAGTGCTGTGCAGATTGATTGTTGATAGAAGCTTGTAACCCCCTCTAGCCACCAGGTGGTGCTGTATGTGAATGTGGTGAATAGTTTCTTGTTTTTAAAGAAGCAGCCTGAACCAGCTGTTTGGTGTGTGCTGTCTCAGAACTAATGGGATACTCAAACAAACTTTTTCCATTAAATTGAAAATTTAGATTTTACACTCAACCTGTTCTTATACAGAACATAAATAGCTTACCATCTCCTCTTTTGGATGTTAACCTTTTGAAGTAAATTGATAGTGTTTGAAGCAGTAGCTTGCTTGTAACCAATTATTAGGATAAATAGCTTATACGTCCAAATACAGTACATCAAATATATTTCCTACAACTCAAATATCAGGACACATTTTCTCAATCTCTGTATGACAAATACATACAAACAGGGAAAACCATTGTTCCCAGAAATTGTATAAATTGCACCAAAACCAGTTGTGAAAATACTCTGGTTTTCTTTCTGCGGTAATCATATAATGTAAAACAAAATAGGATGCTGCTTTACTGCTGCTTTTTCCTGCGAAAATCCCAAGACAACATAATACAGGCTCAACGTAACAATGCTTCTGTTACAGAGGGAGACATATTATTATTCTCATTGTACACTTATTCTTTCCTCATTTTGTATCATTGGCTTTGTTCAGATGACATGTAAAACACTAGTAAGCGGCCTTAAAGTTGCTAAATGTAAAAACAATTAGTTAATAACATTGAAACTGTGAATACAACATCGTTTTAAAATGCTCTCTGCAATTAACAATCAAAATAAGTGACATTAAATAGCACAAAGGTTAACTTTGAGTGACTCTCATCCAACATAAAGGATATTAGCTGCACATGGAATATCCCCCCCTCTCTTTTTTCATTTTTATTGACAAAAATAAGCAATAACATGAAATGAAAATAATAATACAAATAAAGGCCAGGATAAAAATGGGGATGAAAAGTACACCACTGGTTATAAAGCCTTCTTTTCTTCATGGCGAAGAGTTGTAAAGAGCATACAGAGCAGTTCTCTCACAGGATAGGCGACCACATCACCAGTTAGAGGTCATGTTGTGCTTTTGCTGTGTTGCAGTGCAGAGTTGTGGGTCAGACACAGTTCAACTGGGCTGAAGCCTTATATTTTATGTAAAAGGGCTGACAACATTATTGCTTTTTCTCAACCCTCCATCACTTTAGCGTCCTTCCCACTGCCTGCCTCACCCTTCCTCACCCATGCATTGCTATCTTCATTTACCCCAACCCCCTTCCCCTCTAACCCAGACACCCCCTGTGCAGCCTCGGCCCAAATCCCCATGCAGCTTTAAAACTCTCTCTTCCAAATCTCCCTTCTCCCAGCGGTCTGCCACAAAAAGATTCCACATCCACCATTAACTTGAGATGTTCCAATGGCTTAGTCATTTTTAACATTGCCTTTGTCAACAGTATTTCTAATTTCAAAAAATGACAAGCGATTGATATAGATTTTTAATTGTGTGTTGGTTGCTCTTGGCGGAATATTCCCATTGTGAGTGATGTGCGTTTGAATGTGTGTGTGTGTGGGTTGTGTACCAGTTTTAACATGACATATCCAGTGTATCAGTGTGTCAATCCCTCAGCTAAGCCTCAGCTCTGCAGGGGTTCACTCCTTATTTAGGTCATCAGATGGTAAAAAGTGTTAAACTCCTCTTGATTGGTCCAGAATAAAAAAAGACTGATTTTAACTCAAACAACCAGATTGGCCTAAATCATGCAGGACACTCACTCACATAAAGAGATGGTGCCCATTATAACCACAATGTTTAAGTTAAGGGGTGAATACAGTTCTTGGCAGAACCATATTAATGAATATTTAACATACAACAAAGAGAGCTTTCCCCACTTAACTTCTGTAATGGTGTCATTTAAATAACAGCTTGATGCCAAATGTCACCACAATTACGCAAATATGTGAGAAATGTTGTAAAAATCAATATATGTGTCAAGAACCCTTACTTTTAACTTTTTACACAACCCTTAAATTGGTAACCAGTGGCCAAAACGGACTGTAGCCTACAGTATATTAAGTCAAATAAAAAATAAAAACCTAGAAATGAAAGTAAAATGATGTGATTCCAAAATTATTCAAGTTTATGATTTCAGAAGATTTCAGCCTGAGTGGCACTGTTGCATCACATTTCTGATTTGTGATCCCTTCGTAATATGTGCCAACTCACCCCTTCACGGTGTAGTTGGTTTTCTATTGTTGACTCTCAAAAGTATATGCTCCCAATCAGTGGTGAAAAGTAACTAAGTATATTTACTCAAGTACTGTACTTAAGTACAATTTTGAGGTACAGCACTTGTACTTTACTTGAATATTTCCATTTTTATGATACTTTGTACTTCTACTCCACTACAATTCAGAGGTAAATTGTGTACTTTTACTCCACTAAACCTTGAACCTTTAGTTACTTTTCAGATTTGGAATAATGATGTGAAATATTATCAACACTTAAATAAGACTTAGAGTAAATTCACTATCTACCCTGCATTATACAGTCATTAAAACTATAGCTGCACCTTTACCAACTTTCATAAAAGCAACAATAATTACTATCAAAACATATCATATATATTATTCTGAAAAGGACCAATTTGCACAATAAGTACTTTTACTCGATTAAGTATATTTTGTTGCTAATACTTGTTTACTTTAACTTGAGTAACATTTGGAATAGAGGTATTTTTCTTGTAACAGAGTACTCCTACACTCCGGTACTCAGAGTACAGGATGTAAACACTATCCCCTCTGGATTGAACCTAATATAAATATGCATTTTATTGCATTGCACAATAAATAATAACAATAGTGTTTTCAATAATTTGGACCATTTATTCTTTAGATGTTAATGTAAACAGAATAACATTGTGACATAACATTGATTTTAAAGTGTTGACACAGTTTCTCATACTGTGATGACATTGTGATATTATGGGTCCAATGTTTGATGAGAGTTTCCATTAGTATCCACGAATCACATATATAAATCCAATATTAGATGTGTTTCCATTAACAGGGTGAAGAGGCCACCAAGCTGTATGAGAGATTGTTGTATGCATGTACTATATGGAGCAGAGAGGATGACTCAAGGACACACATACTGTATAAAGAAGGCCACCAAACAATGTTACCATCTGCAGTCTTATTACCACTGTTCAACCCGATCCAATTACTTTAAAAAGGAAAACAATTACATATGGAAACAATAATAAACAACCACCGTTATAGACTGAGTTACTAGTCGTGTGGTTGTGTGATTGGCAGACTGTTGGTCCACCACTTTGATCCAAACTGATATACTGTACCTCTAACAACTATATGTTGAATGATCATGAAATTATGCATATATAATATTCATGATCTCCAGAAGATGTATCCTACAGACCTCTCTGACCTTTCCATCAGATATTTTTGTTTTGGAATGAAGTGTATCAACAACTTTTGGATAGATTGTACCAACATGTATATCTTGATTTTCCTCTTAGAAAATTACTGATATCCTATTTAAAGAAAGTGTCAAAATTGTTGCAGAACGTGAGCTATAATTTATTAGTGACATGTTCTTCTTCTTTGGCAAATCCTGACACCTACATTAACCACAATGCAACTAAATGCTAACACTTTGGCCAGACACTCTGTTCAGGACTGGCTGATGTAGCCTAGATAGAGCGAGCCTCCAGCAGACTTTTCTTCTGCCCACAACAGAGGCTGACTTAAGTGACGTCACTTGAAGACATTTATCAGATGTGTTTATTTGTTATACCAGTGTGGAAGTGAATATAGCAATTACTGTCTGTAAAGAGTATAGGAAGACTAATTGATTGAATTCTCTACTTCTTCTTTCATTTAAAGAAGAAATCCAAGGGAGAATCTCTGGAAAGCCTTGGAGTGATAAGAGGAATGGAAAAGAGTAAGAAGCAGGGATGATACAGCATGAGAGGAGTGATGAAGAGGAGAAAGGATAGATGCTGTGACAGATTGAGTTTGTAGAGATAGAGAGAGGGAGGGGGAGATGATGATGCAGGCAGGCAGAATATTAAATAACACTCTGTCAGACCAGGAGAGAAGGAAGGGTGGATTGGATGATAAACTGGGGAGAGGACAGGCAGTGACGCAGGATGTGAATGAAGAGAAAGCACTATGACTCCTCCTCTGCATGAACCTGATGAAGATGGCAGACTCGCGGCCACGCCCTCCTGTTTGAGTCATCCAGAGCTGCTGCATCTGCAGGCGTGTAGTAAAAAAAACACCTCCACTTCAAGGAAAAACTGATTTCAACAGGCCTAGGTTTGCTGACAAATCACAGTCCAGAGGTTTGACCTGAGTTAATGATGAGTCTTTATTTTTATAAAAGTAATCTGATATTTATAATTCCATCAAGGGGGGTTAAGAATGTTTACTCCTTCAGTAAATTAAAATAACAATCAATACTTTAAAACAAGACATTTTTGAGAAAAAAAAAATTAAACAATGTCTGATCAACGCTCCATCCAAAAAGATAAACAAAATGTTCTGCATTAGTATTTTAAAACCGAACAAGTCAATATTTGTTGATGGACAACGTTCTTGATTATCACTGCGATGGATATTCATACAGTTACAGCAATTTCACTGCATGTGATGTTGTGCCTTCTGTACTGTTGACTGTATGCAATATTTGAGAGATTATAAACAAAACCACCAAATCAAATGGGAGCCATAATCCGAGATAATCCTATGGAAACGACTGCCATACAAACAGCCAGTCAGTCATCTGGCTAGCTAGCTTCATCAGCCTGCAACTGATGGTCATTGAGTGTGCTCCATTAATACGCTAAGCATCAAACTGAACGTGGAAAGAGATACAACTGTTTGCAAATATGAGTTGTTATCACAAATGCATCCACAGAACATCTTAAACTTGTTAGTCGCTTGTGCTGTTCTGTCGGTCTTTTGTAGTTACATTTATGTATTTTAAATGCCTATTTAGGGGTTGACATTGCACATTTTCTACAGCTGTAGTATGTTACATTGTTTCATGCTATAACCCCTATGTAAGTAGGTAATACAAAAATATATTAAAGGCAGTTGACCCCTCAAATGTATAATTCATCTAAAGAGGAGTTTAGATTAAGTGTGTGCTTCAAATCTAAACTAGCATTTGATTCATTTTGAAGAGTTATGATGTGGTTTTTGCCTTGCTCTTTTATCCAAATATATGTTTCTATCAATAGTAGTCCACTGCGAACACTTTACTGTTTTAATTTAATTGTAATTTTAGTTTTATGGTAATGGGATACTTGTGATGATCATTTCCTGAATTAGTCTCCAGAACATGCTCACAGATGACCATGTTCCATACTCCCCATGGCCTAAGTAATGTCACGTTGCCCAAAATGAACTGCTTTTATATAAGTAATGTCTTATCTATGAGGAACATTCTTAACGATTAGATGTTTGCTACTTTAGTTTTTTTGCATATTTTTGTGTTAAGTTAAACATATTTAGTTTAACATTTTATATGTATTTATCTGTCTTAATCTTTGAAGATCTTGAGCCAATGTTTGAAATTAGATGTTATTTCTGTGAATTACTGTAATGTGTTTTGCAAATCCATGAGCATATCCAACTAAAGTTTCACATTTACGGCAGCACATGAAGGCAGCAGCATCAGATTCAGATGAGAAGACCCTTTTGCTGTTCCCGGATATTGATTGGCTGAGCCGCTTGGCAGGGGCGGGACTTAATATCTGAGACCTGGCACCAGTCTGCTCTGCAAGCAGCGAAAGGTGGGGAGATTTTCACCTTCACACACTCTGACTGTCACACAAACACACACACACATACACACACACGCTCTGACAGTAACGGAACACATCAAAACGGTGAGTAGCAGATTTTTACAATTAGTTTATCTGATTTACGATACGTGTCATTGAGTGATAAACGTTGTTTGCTTTGTACTGTATCCCTGTGCTGCGCCATCCTCTCGTGCATATCTGCATGAATGTTAACGTTCATAATTATACCGATATTTAGCTCTCGCCCTGCAGTGGCATGGATATGGGCCTATATTTAGCTTTCTATATGGCGGACATACAATTCGACATTGTGGTGCACGGTGTTTCCCATCACAATGGCTGAGTATAGTGGGCGTGTGAGGGGGATCTCTGCCTCTCATGCAGACTCCGCGGATTCATGTCTCTTTGTTATGGTGGTGCCGCAGTCGGAATGGTGCACCCCTCATGCTGAAAAATCACCAGACTATAGCACTTATATATATTCGTGTATTGTCGCGACACGAGCCCATAGTACTCCTCAGTAATTATTAATGAGTGTATAGTAGCCTCAAGTCATCCAATGCTATTGTAGACTTTTAAAGACTGCCTATTAAATAGTCCCAAGTGGGACTCGTGTATCTATAAACCATGCTTTTGGTGATATTTGTCTCTATAACATTTACTACAGGAGTATAGTTTTCTCAAAGGCAGCAGGTGCAGCTCCAGATCAGCCAAGGCCTTGTTATATAATGCCTATTTTCCGATGTTACAGAGTCTACATGAAAAATCTGATGTTCTATAATACCTAAGCCTATCGTACAATATTAGGCCTACCCATCCTCCCCACTCGACATACACATACATGGATAGAGACTCACATACTGCATCCTCTGTCTCTGAGTGGATTAGTACACATTGTTCCATCCATGCTAAGGTCTTTCTCTCTCTAGCTGTTTTTGTTTTTGGTAGCCTATTCAGTCTAACATGTCACATTTGAAATGTAATGTGTTGTGTTAAATAAATAAATACATCGTACAGTCATGCATATTTGAGCTACCACAGTACAGACAAGGTGTAGCAATACGAGTTGAGTAGGAACATCCTGATTCCTTCTCTAATATTCCCTTAAAGCAACATGATGTAGTGGTCGGAAATAGTGATTTAGCACCCCTACAGTTTGCAATTACATTATGTACTGCTATCTTCAAATGGACAGTTGTAGTGTTAAACATGCATTTGTTAGGATAACTCTAGGCTAAGTAGTGATCTGAATTAGCAAGTGGATAACTTTTGCAGATCCACCAAACATAAAGCAAGGGCAACAACTAAGACATAGCAAGCTACTAATATGACTAAGATGCTATCCCTTCTTGCTAGCATTCCTCCTGAAAACCTCCTCATCCCAGCGGTCCAAAGCTTCTGTACTAGCATTAAAAACAACAACACTCCCCCTTTGCTCAAAATTCCCAGTCATGGCAGCATGGCTGACTGAGCTAACAGCATATTCGTTGACAGTGACAAATATTAGCAGCAGTTAGAGGTTAACATTTCTAAATCAACTAGTTAAGCTTTCTGACCCTAAATCAAACTTCATAAACCACCGTGACAAGGCAGGGTGTTTATTCCCTGAAGTCAACATGTCAAAGAATACGGTATAAGGCAAAACAAGTAACCTAGTGTTGCTTTAAATAGAAGTGGCTAAAGTTTATGTAAACATCAGAGTGTCTTTTTTGTAACTGCTTATTGCTCAATTTTACTGAAGCTACATGGCTGCACCATTGCAATAAATGGACATTATGTGACCATCACATAAGCCTGACATGTTTGGTATCTATAGCAACTTTGGGGTCTGGTCAGGAATTTGGAAAAAAAATGGCAATAGGCCAAGTTACAATGTTTTGTGCTGATGGATCTATTTGGGATTGACACGTTTTTGCCTCTTGAGCTTTGCCTAACCATCGCCTTTTAAATGCGTGGCTCTGCTTCTGTCATTCTGTATGAGTGAAGGTGTGTTCAGACTGAACGTGAAGCAAATGTTAAGTCAAGGTATAGATGTAGAATGTCAATGTACAGTCTAACTGCTGTCAGCTAAGAAATGTTTTAACTTAAGTATTATTTGCCCTCTTTCTGTGGCCACATTACTCCACTTTACAGACTAAACAAAAAATAGAACTGCTTTGTGAAAAATAAGAGAGATCATGGTAAGTTTTGACATCAACTCAGAACCTAAAAATGATCAACTCTGGTTTTGTAGAGTTGATCTTGGTAAACTGAGTCTCATACAGTATGATGATAAGTGGCCAATGTGCTGTGGGAGAGGCTTTACTGGAACATCCATAACCCCTGGCATTTTCCATTCTAGGGGCTAATCATGACTGATCAACTAATGGGTTTGGGATATTGGATGAAGTCCTGTTTACAGTGAAATAAAGATTTGGAGGAACTCAGACCCATGGATCCTGCATCCGGTATACTTGAGTTTAGTAGGAAAAGACAGGCTCAATGGGCCAAAGTCTACAAGCAGGAAGCTAGATGGATTACGGAGATGGAGATGATCTAATGCATCGCCGTTGTGATTTCTGCATCAGAGATTGATGGGATTACATGCAATCCCTCTCAGATTACCAGCCAAGCAGTCAGAAAGTCAGGCTAGTGGTCATGCTACCAGGTATACCCAACATTTTCAGTCCATTTGCCAGTAAGTCAGGGATTCAGAGTCATTTGGGTTTGTAATTAAACAAACCGTCAACCCAACTAGTCAAACATTCACTGTGATTTTATAGTTATAATAATTTAATTTAACTAGAAATGTGTATACTCTCCAGTGATACATTTAGTCAACAAGTCAGCCAAGCAGAGTCACTGCAGTAGTTATGTGATCTAATGGTGGTGTAGCCCCCGAGGCAATTTGTAAGCCATAATAGTGGCCTGTTAAGTGAAAGGTTACGTAACACCTTGGTGTCAAAAATGAAGATATCTCCCAGTGTTTCTGCCCAATACCAAGCCAGGCTATATGAAAGAGCCCAGTGACGCGGATATCACCCTCCATCCATAAAAATATATTCCCGCTAGTATGAAGCTGCAGCAGACATTACAAACCACAAACACAGCTAGCAACCTATCTGGTGACCATTAAGCTGCTAGTGGCTAAAGAAATCAATGGAACTTTGAATCTTCAATTTGAAAAGAATGGATGTTTATGTTCATGCATTTTTTACATCTTACTCTACAGATGTCTATTAAGTTCCTTTCAGCTTAAACTCTTTATTGTTCTTAACTACAGGATCCATTAACTTAACTCTGTAATAGCAATGTAAACAGGAATTTCAAGACCTAGATGAATCGACATTTTAAATATGGGATGACACATACTGTATTGGGATGCTCATATGGTGACCATTTTCTCATGTTAGTAAGTGTCACAACAATATTGAATGAGAGGCAAACTGCAAATAGTGTCAATGCCAAAGTACAGTAATAGTCCCATCCCTGCCTTGTAATGAGGACTCATCAGGGCAGTGGGACATATTTGAGTCTGTGAACATTGTTAAGTTAGACTCACACTGTGCTGACAAAAAATATGGGTGAAATCTGTTACCAGATTGAATGTGCACTAGAAATGTGTATTAATTATTGATGACCCTAGAGAATTATGTAAGCCATGAACTATCTGTTAGTAGCCATTTGTATTGCTACAGTGGGATCTACAGGCCTGAAATATTTATTAAAATCATAGTTCGAGAAAATGAAAGTAACATTTGGACACTCTGTTTAGGCATCATTCTGCAAACAGACCGTGATACTATCAACTAACTCAGAGGAGATTCTGTGTAGTTTATTCTCTTCCATAAATATATTTGAAGACCCTGCTATGTCCTACAGCAACAACTTGAACACACTCTGCTTCAGTTGTGGTTACCATGGTGATCTTGCCTGGTTCAAAGTGAATGACCTTTGTGGAAATGAAAGGCCTGCCCAACAGTTCACTAATCTTGTTTGGTGAGACAAACCTTAGCGTTACCAGGAACCTCTCTCCACTCATTCAATCAAAGCTGCTTTTGAGACAGAGTTTTACCATTCAACAGAAATGTGGGCTTTCCTGAATGTTCCCATTAAATCCAAAAATATATGGTTAAGTCTTTTTTTATCGTATTGCACTGGTTGTCACCTACCATCTGACCCATCATAGACAAAAAAGTCCTTCAGTTGGTATTCTTATTGATATTTAATAGTAATTTCCTGGAAAATACCAACAAACTATCAATGAATCATCCTGCACTCAGGGATCTAAAGAAGTCCAATGAAATGCTTCAAACACAAACAAAAACCAAGCATGCATCTTCCCTACACCAGGGCTTCAACCTACACTTTGGTGGCTGTTTCATGGAATCGCATGTATGCACATTCCCAGGAGTACAGACTTGAGTCCTTAAGGTTGGATTGGCCAGATACTCATCCCAAGTAAAAGGAATTAATTTGTGCCACAATGACTTGCTAAAAATATGCATGAAAGTAGTTCAGAATAGGGCTGTTCAATTAATCGTCTTTTAATCGCAATTACGATTATGGCTTGCAACAATTACGAAAACAACGTAATCGAAATAAAACGATTATTTTTTTATTATTACTTTTATTTTATTTATTTTTCAAATAATATATTTTTTTTATTGGTTTTTCAGTTGAATTATACTTAAAGTTCAGGGTAATCAACCGTTAAAAACATACTGTTCACATTTTTTCTCTCCAATAAATTGATGTTTTCAAAGTAAATGGATCATTGTTTTTAATAATCGTGATATCAATTATTATTAACCCAAATAATCGAGATTATGATTTTTGCCATAATCAAGTAGCCCTAGTTCAGAATACACATGATATTAGCTTTTCTCAGCTTTTACATTTTCCTTTGCATTATGAATAAGATAAAATATATTCGTACAAGCAAGTAAAGAAATGCCTACATTGCCAAATGTTTGAGATCATAACCAGGCTATCAGAAGCTCTTCCACAAAATACTCAATGCAATGACTGTGATTAGGGTTGTACGTCTTAGGGAATTGGCCTTATAACGGCCCGTCCACACACAGGCATGAAAAAAATCTTTCAAAGCTTCAACCATTCACTTGAATGGGGTGACGTAGAAGATTTTTAAAGATTTTTTTCATGCCTGTGTGTGGACGGGCCGTTATAAGGCCAATTCCCNTAATATGTTATTGAACAAAAGTTACATACAATCAAAAAACAGCTGAGGGTAAAATGTACCCGTTGGCGGTTCTAGTGTTAAGACATGAAGAGACTATTATTCTTTGCTTTGCTCTAATGCATTATTTTTGTCGGATAGGGGGCGGGGCCATAATTTGGGCCGGAAGTGGCGTTAGCGCCCTCATACTATGTTTTTCTATAAAAACCCCTGTTCTTATATGTTATTGCTTGAATGTAGACACGTACAGCAGTGTCATTTAAAAAGGTCAGGTTTTATGCACAACCTGATGTTGTTAACATTCTTAGTGCAGCTATGAATTATCCTCTGAGTCTGCACTTCACAACACTGTAGCACCTTTCAACTAATTGTTTTGGTATATTCTCACCGCTTGTCTTGTCTATTTATAAACCTTTCCGATTCATGTCATGCCATGATTGACCAGCGTTGGGGAGTAGAGAAAAGTACAAGGGTTTAATCTTCTTTTTCTTCGCTCTGTTTTTCATTTAAGCAACAACAAAAACAACTGCAAAAAATCACTACCCCCTCCCTTCATGGAAGCAAGCTTTTCATTCTGCCTTTTCAGAACCATTCCGAAAATCTACAAACACTACGATATCTGATTGTTGTTGGAAAACCCTCCTCAAAGTAGTTTCAAAAAAGCATAACCCGACCCATACATTTGTCCGATGGACAGAACCATGACCTCAAATGAATGGTAATATGTGAACATCTTACCACCATTAAAACATAACCTCACTAAATGAAACAATGTACATTTCAATCTAATGTCTAATGTCCTGGCTATATATGAGTTATAATATTTATATTATATATGTATAAGTCCTTGTGCAAAGTTGTCTAATGTAGCTTTAATAAAATTGTTTAAGAATTTGGGAACTTGCCATAATCCGTTGGGAGGATCTTTTCCTTTAAGTGTCAATGTGATGTTTACTATGACAAGGCAGGCAGACGAAAAGGATAATTGAGTAGCCTAATTTAGTTAGGAGCTTAGAATCCCTATTAGCATGCAGAGCGGTCAACTCTTAAAGAGACCATCATGTCAGTCGAATTTGTTTAAATCCAAGCTAGAGACATGCTGGAGAAATTGCCTCCTGCTTTTCTCTTTTAACTAGTAAATGATAATGATAGTAGGGGGAAGTAAGTATAGATAAATATATTTTATGGATGATGTCATGAGAAATCTACTGTGACGAAACATTTAGGACAAAAGGGAATTATAAGGAAATGCACAACCAAGGCTCACGGCATCTCATGTGTTAACAACATTCTGTCATGGCTGCCCAGCCAGTCGCCATGGTGACTCAGCAGCTCCTCGCTGTCTGCTTCTTGATGAGCGAGCACACACACACACACACACACACACACACACACACACACACACACACACACACACACACACACACACACACACACACACACACACACACACACACACACACACACACACACACACACACACACACACACACACACACACACACAGCGTGTCTCTGATGAGCAGCAGTTTAGATTACTGCTGACAACACACTGTGTCGACCTATCCACACACGCAACACAACAAACATACACGCACACACACATGGCGTCAGAACATGAGAGCAGATAGTCAGCTTATTAGACGAGTTAGACTGATGACTTACTGTGCAAATCTGTCAAATGTGGCTCTGTGCTCTGTTTTTAAAGTCAGAGGTGATCAAGAAAAGGAAAAAAACTCTAATGGAGACCAAAGAATGGAAGTAAAATGAGAACAGTACAGGATCTGTAATAAATAACACTGCATCTTCATTCTTCCTCTGACTGTTTTTACACTTGTTTCTTTGTAAAAACACTCAATGGTTTTTCCTGGTTGGCTGTATGTGTCCTTTGGAAATCAAATGTAACAAGTCAACATCCTTTGCTCAAGAGTTTCTGAGGGCAAGACCTACAATTTGAAAGGTAACACAGCATATTTGGTCAGAGGTGGTAACTTATGGTAGTTCTAGCATGTTGTCTCAACATTTAAGTCAATTATTTGTATAAATGCCGCAAAACTTTTCAGGAAAATAAGTACTTAAAAGGCTGGCATGACAGTGTATAGCTCAAATCTATTCTTTCCAGGAGATGGAAAATTTTAAATATTTTCAGTTCTCAGAATCCTTTTGCTAGGTGTCAGTAAACTGTGCCTGGAAATATACAAACCGACATGTTGTAATGCATTAGAGACAGTTGGTTAAAGGGGACATTTTGTACATATCCTCGCTGTACTGTCTAATGTCAGGTCTGATCTGAATCTCTGCCATCAGCAGGACAGAAAAGACCTTTTCTAGTTTCAAATCACAAACACACACTGATGGAAGCTTGCTGGAAGAGGATAATAACAAAAGACACAGCCGTCCCATCCTCCCTAGCTCTGATGTATGATGTCAGAACAGATCTGAATCTCGCTTTCCTCAGCAGGGGAGAATGACCTTTGTTGTTTCCTCTGAACTCTTTGATCTGTTTACTGCGAGTGCGTCACGTACAGGTCATGTCATTCAAAGGGCTCTTTAAAAGACATTATGGTATAGCACAGTATTTGTTTGGTAGCATATTGTTTTAATAAGTTTCATGCAAGGGGTATAGAAACCAAAGCGAAACCAGAACCTTTTGTGCCAGAAAAAAAACAACAACCTACTTTTGTAACAATACAAATGGTCAAGAACAAAAAGTTGATTGATAATGAAGAATCAGTTCTGATAATGTATACTAGGGATACTTCTGGATGTATACAAACACCCTCTAGTAACTTCTCCTTTTTTTAATATGTCACCAGTCAAACAGATTGCACCCTACTGTTCTTATGGCCCGTCCACACACAGGCATGAAAAAAATCTTGAAAAATCTTGATGCTGGGCGTGTCTGAAGCTTGGCGATTTCACGCGCCCAAGGCGACCAACAACCAATCAGGAATCTCCCAGGAATCTCCCGCCCGCCCCCGGCATACAAAGGATTAATGAAAACCAAATCCCTTTATAACTGTCAATTGCATACAAGCTTTTACATGTCACACTTTATATAATGAAGATGTATGAGATTAATGTCTATGGTGCTATTTTATGCTACATTCCATGCTGGCTAAATATACTGTCTATGCTTGCTAGCTGTCCATGTATTATATGTTATACTATATGTTATATATTATGCTTATACTTATTATATTATATATTATATTAATTATATATATTATTATATATTAGTATTATATTAATATATATATTATATGTTATGCTACATTACTAGCTGTCCATTCAATGTTAAAACGAAGTAAACTGGATATAAACTCCCCAAACAGGTGAAAACCTACCAGTTTCACCAACTGTCTCTGCCACCTCCCTCAATGCCTGGTTCC
>NW_011337578.1:75810-84372 GCF_000735185.1 Notothenia coriiceps
GGCAGTTCGGGGGTGGGGGTGGGGTGGGGGGGGGCGGGGGGAGGCCGCGGTTTGCCCCAGGGGGTGGTCAGCGAACCGCAGTAGCACAAAAGGCGTTGCTATAGCAACAGTCATGTTTACGCTGCATTTCTATGATCTCATCTCTTTCCTCCTCCCCTCCGTTGCAGCGGGTAATATTTACCTCATAGAAAATGCAGCGTAAACATGACGTGTTGCTATAGCAACGCCTTTTGTCTACTGCGGTTCCTTATAGATAGAGAGATAGATTGAGAGAGAGAGAGAGATAGATAGATAGATATATTGATAGATGGATAGAGAGAGAGATAGACAGATAGATAGTTGTGTAACATCTTGGAGAATACAAGATCTTGGATGACTGAGCTCACGTTGAGGACGTAATGCATGTGTGCAGGTTACGTGCCAGTTGAAGAAAGATGGACACTCGGAATGAGAGAAGTAGTCCGCGTCGTCTATTTATGTAGACAATTATATGTTCATAGAACGGAACATTACAGATAGATCGATAGAGAGAGATAGAGAGATTTGTACCTAAACAAAACAAAAGTCTAACACCAAGCGTTTAAATCAGCATTCTTAGCGATATTTTAAACTTCATGCTATCTGCACAACCTATATCATATGAAAAGCTGAGAGTCCACAGATTCTATTGGTATAAGTTTCATCCCTGTGCGATCAAAACTCACTGTTCTGTATGATAAATAAAAGAACATTGTACCTTGAAAATCTATAGCGGGTACATTTTACCCGTTGGCGGTTTTAGGTATACAGCGACCTCTGGCGGTCCGAGTGTTAAAGCTGCTGACTCATATATTGCACCTCCAACAACAAATACATCATGAGTTACGTGTTCTTTACTTCCTCTACAGAAAAAAGGACAATAAAAGGAACAATCTAATTGAGAAATCACAGTTTAAGTAAGCCTGCTGCCTGCCTCTCGTCCACCGGCAGACCGACCGGACAGCAATGCCTATTTATTCGGAGCTCCATAAAAAAAAGAAGCTGTCTCTGAAGGTCTACTTGACATCATTTTCATATTTTTTGAGTAATTATACCGTGTTTGACGAACAGAAATATTGTTTTCTGGCATCACTTTAACATTTGAAAGGGGAAGATCAGTATTTTGGTATGAGGCCGCACGCCGAAAGTAAGAAGCCGCAGCGCCCCTGTTACACGGTTTAGACAAAACCCTGTAAAAGGATATACAAATACTTTAAAATGCAGGTTATTCTATATGTTTTGTCAAGTTTTAGTGACATTCACATAAGTGTCAGGCAAAACTAGCTTATGTAAACTAACTTTAAAAACATGGACAATCTTTTAGCTTCTTAGGCACAGATCCGTTTATCTGATGTACAGTTAATTATCTGAAGAGGCAGGCTTTATGATACAGAGAATAAAGTGACTTCTGTTAAAGATACTGGTTTAGAGCCTTATGAATATTCCTAGTTACAATTTGACTACCCCTTATTTTTGACTGTCACTGGGGATCCAAACCAAATTCCCGAACCAAATGTGGAGCGATGCTCTTCCTATTGATGACATATTTTTGTATGACATGGCCACAAACCCACCCTGTTATTCTGTGCCTGCCACCCACTCCCTCTCTGGCTGTTCTCCTGTTTCGATGCCTCTCTATCTCTTTGACTGTTTGTGAATCCTCCAGTAGACTGAACAACAACACTGAAAGCTGCATTGTTGGCCACTTGCTGCTCCAGTGAATTCAGAGCTGCTGAGACACTCAAAGTGCTGCAAAAGCAGTGATGAGCTTCACTGTTACTCAGGCCAAAGGGCTCACTTGCACATACATTAATTATGATTATATTTAGTTGGGGAAAGTATGCTACTTTGCATTATAATATCCTTATAAAAACTAGCAAATAACTAGGGCTGTACCCGAATATTCGACTATTCGAATATTCGTTCGTTGGCCAACTATTCGGGTTTCAATTTCATTATTCGGATATTCGTTTTTTTATTTTTATATATATATTTTTCTAAATGTAAGCTATTAATAAAGGCGAATTGCCATATTCTTATACTATATTTATACTTTTGAATTGCACTGTTAAAATGCGGAAGTATATACAATCTCAGCCTTTGCACGCAAACGGCACGCTTCACCTCGCTTCACCCACAAAATGCCGAAGACTTCAGCTGTGTGGGACCATTTTAAATTGGACGACGGTAAGAAGAATATGTGCCAAATATGCGATAAGAAACTGGACTACAGTACCACGGTGGCACAACAACTCTGAAAAGTCACCTGGATGCTGTAGTAGCCTAGCTTAGCTTAGCTGTTGTCAAGTTGCCATGATGAAGCTGCTTTATCCGCCGTTTAAACAGTAACGTTACACATGATAAACACGTGCACTTACTTTGCTTGGAAAATAGTTGCAAGCAACCAAATTGTTTTTTTATATTAGTTTTTTTAATTTTATCCGAATAGTGAAAATAATAGAGTAATGTGGGAACATCTGGGGCTAAGGCAATGGCATAAAGTTGAGTAGCTCAGCCTAATAATAACTTGTGTCCATAGGTGCATCCCCACGCATCCCAGCCATCAACATCCTCAACAATACAGCAGACCCTACAGTTACCCTACAGAGGACACATTTAGTTTTAATGTTTGCGAGTACTGAGACAATAAATAAATATAAATCGTAATAGTATGCTCTTTCTGCGCTTCTGCTTAACAGCGTGTTGTCAGGTGTCTCGGATTCGGAGCGTGTTATGAAACCTTTTTGAAAAAAAAATTTATAAAAAAAAATACAAATCTCTCCGCACCGAATATTCGAATATTCGCTGCTGATTACTACCGAATATCCGGAGCCCGAAAAATAGTATTCGGGACAGCCCTACAAATAACAAAGATTCTATGTTGACTAATGCTAAAAAGAAATCATACATGATTTGGCCAACTAGCTAGAAATCACATTTTATGTTGCGTCAAACATGTTCTCAAACTCACCAGAGATTGGATTTTTGAGTTTGATTCTGCCCCCACTGACTTCTCCAATCACTGTTACATCATTGGCACAGACTTACATATTGTACTGTGACTCATCACTGAGCTCAACTGACCCATGGATCAGCTTAAAAGCCAACTTGTATAATGCTGAGAGCAGCACAGCCTGAACCCTGACTTTGTACATACTTATACATACTTTCTTTGCTGCTAATTCATGAGTGATTATCTCTAGAAACATCCATCAGTGACAATGGAGGTCTATTAACTTGCTTAATGGCACCTTGAAAAAAGTTGGTAGTGTTGTTGTCTGGCGCTGTATGATTATAGGGAAAATATAGTAAAGAAGAAAAAGAAAGCACTACTTTAACTTCCAAGTAGTGCTGCATTCGTTCTGCTGTACAAGGTATGTCACAAGAACCGACACTTTGCTAACAATTCAAAGCCAATTCTAAAGACTACTTCCTCTCAATGCGTTTTAATCAGAAAGTATGCAGAAAACTCACTTTTTCTCCCTGATATTTCGTATATACAGGAGTAAGGAGTAAATATAGTAAACGTTAACTGCTAGCAGCTGTTAACGTTTAAACTCTATTAAGTTAAAGTATGAGTTGCTTTCTCATGATATGTGGTAAAACAGATCTGCGCTGGTGTTGCCATTGTGTTTCTATTGATAGAACTCCAAAATTGTCGCCGAGGGTTGCACTCAATCATTTTAACTTTGACGTAGTTACCGCTGACCTTTCGATGCGCAACCAATCAGATAACCGCTGTATGTAGCGCCGCAAGCTAGCAGAGGATGTAACCATAGAGACAAAACATAACCGGCTGTTTTCACCGCAAGGCTCTGCGTTCAACCTCACGATGAGTTAAAAGCAAATCGTGTATCATTTTAATGCATTTTATGGGGGAAGGTAAAATATAAAGTTATTACAATGTGTTCACATTTAATCTGCTAATTGTTTAGTTTTTTGGATGAAAGTTAAATAAATACAGGTTTCGAAAGGGGATTATTCCTCCAAAATATAAACTACAATTTACAGTGCAATCAAATTGGCCATCAGAATATCCAATATCACTACTATTGGTTCGACCACATCATTTCAGGTATTCTGAAATCCCTATAATTTACTCTCCCATCATTTTGCTATGGCCAAGTATGTTTTGGTCTCTCTATTGCCACCGCTAGCTATTAAGAGGCGAGGGAGTACTTCTATGAGGATGAAGCAGAGCAAGTAGTTTCTGTTTTTGTAAAAACAACTGTTTATAAATTCTGCCAGTTTTGGACAAAGTAATCACATAATGTTCCCGCTAGTGCTTCTCTCTGTAGCACAGTGACGGGGGGATGATGGCGTTTAATTTAGGTCATGGTTCACACAAACCCACCCACACACACACACACACACACACACACACACACACACACACACACACACACACACACACAAATATCATCCGCCAAATCTCTCTTGTGTTGTCATGGTACAGTTATGTGTTTGATTTCATGCCAAACTGTGGCTGTTGCGTGAGAGCTGTCAGTGTTTGGGAGGATGAGATGATTATGTAGCAGAAGGCTGGGTTCAGAGAGGGATAGGTGGTGGATGCTGGAGCAGGGGATTGTGGGTGCAGAGATTGTATTAATCCCTCAGAGTGCAACAGCTGTCTCACCCAATATCCCATCATCATCGTCATCTCTCTCTTTTTTTCTCTTACACATACACATACACACACGCCACCATCACCTTCGCTTTACAACATAATGAATCTGTAAAAAGTTGACTAAAATTGCGTTTCATGTAAGAATATTGCAACAATCCAAAGCTTGAAGCGATTTCTTTAAAATTATACATTTTGGTCTAAAATATTTCTTTAAATGCTTATAGCCTATATGCGTATAGCCTTACTCACCTATACGGTTTGAAGCTGCATTAATGGATCCCTATTGGACACGTGGGGCAGCAAAAAACCTGAAAAAACAACATATCATATCATCCTATAAAATTGATAGGGCTGATGTGTCATTGCCACTCCAGCAGATGCAGCGAAACATTAGCATTTATTTGGAGTTACGTTTCTGGTGACATGGCAAAAGTCAGTTGGATATGCCATCTCCTGTTAGCTCTGGTTTTGGTCTCCACCAACTCAACGCAAATATTTAGCTTTTAAGCTGCTAAGTGCTCCATTTTAATCATAAGCTATTCTCTAACAGTCTATATCAAATTTTTAAGCATCAATTTTCTGCAGAATCTCACTACGCAGAAAGGCATTGTAAAGTTGGTTAAGAAGTACTTTGTCATTGCAAAGTGTTGAACGTGTTCCCAAAACCACAAATTGGATTCCAAAGTAGAGCAAAATGTTCGGTTGAATACTGACGAGTGCAGCTACAAACAGACATGCAAAACAACATACAAAAAGATGGATTCATTTCAAATACTTGCATTGCTCTCTGTTCTTTTCATGTAGGAATGGGGGTAATTAAGCTGTCTGTAAGCACTGGAAGAAACATACAAATAAATCCCACTTCTAAATTCAAGGTCAAACACAGGTTCCACATCAGTTCAAATGTAATTGAGTCAAAAAATACATTCATAATAATTGAAACTTAAAAAAAATCCTATTGAAGTAATGAGAGCTACAATGGGTGAAAGAAAACAAAGAGTCCCAGCTCCAGGCCACTGAATATTCTGGCATATGAAACCTCTCCAATGGAGCGATACATATTGCAGAATAATACTCTAAGAGGGTAGTAGAGGTTGGGAAGCCTCTTTTTGGGATTGGTTCACTTGTGCACTGGAGTGAGTGATGGAATTATTTATTGCATCGTGACGTGAGTCAGTGTGTGAGAGAAATTGTTGTGTGATTATAAGTCAAATGTGGAGAAGCATTTCATTTACTATAATGTGAAGGGAAATGTATTTGAGAGGCGACTCTGAGGCAGTAACATGAATTTTAGACAGTCATTCATAACTCCAAATGAGTAATAGAGAGAACTGACTAGGTAGTGGTAGGAACGCAAAGTGAAAGTCTGTGTGTGTAAGGAGGTGTCCGCTGTACGCTGTCCTTCCCCCCAAACAATGGCCTACAGTTCCATTCAAGGCCTGCTATAACTCTATATTGTGTGTGTGTGTGTGTGTGTGTGTGTGTGTGTGTGTGTGTGTGTGTGTGTGTGTGTGCTCTGGGTCTTGCTGCCAGCTGGACCAGAACATGCTGGAATCCACAAACACTGATAGTGTGTGTGTTTAACAGCAGGAGGCCCTCACACTGCATACTGATCCATCACACAGCACGGGGACCGGCTGCTGAGACTCAGAGGTCAAAGGGTCAAACCCCAAATGCATTAATGAGACCAGTAAGAGACTTTTATGGCATTAAGCTGCTTCTCCCAGAGTTTCATCAGAAAACACTCCCATAGCATTTTGTTGGTTCTATGACAAAGATATCTTGTGTCTCATCACTGTTGTATGACTTTATTTTCTCATCTATGCTATTATATATTTGTTTGACATGGTTTTTTCACCGTGAACCAGAAGACGCTTCCTTTCACACTTTGTCTGATTGAGCTTCAGCGCTCAGTCTGGCAGCCGTAGAGCGAGGAAGACGAACAGTGTATGATAAGATAAGATAAGATGGAACTTTGTTTATCCCCTTTGTGGAAATGCAGGCGTTTATAGCAGCAACAGGGTCAGAGTGAAAAACAGGATTCACACAAGGTACAAATAAAGATAAAATTGAGAGAAAAGTCACTCTCACTGGCAGCAGCTTCCAGTGTCCGTCCGTGTTACAACTCAGACACTTAGGGGGTAGGACCCAATTGCACGAACCGGGAGACAGAGGTAAAGTATTGTAAAATACAGCAAAAATGAACAAAAAGGTAACCACCAAAACTCTAGTCGAGATGACAAAGAACAGAGAACAAAAAAGGAAAGCGCTCACGCAGTGAGGAATCAGAAACCTTTCAAGAGTACCAGGAGCATAGCCCTTACCATGACAATAGACAAGACGAACTGACACTGAACACTGGGAGACAGGAGAATTTAAACACAGGGTAACAAGACACAGGTGGGAACAATCAGGGGCGGGGCTGACACTGATGAGCACAGGAGACACAGAAGGGGTGAAAGGTGAAAACAATCAGGAAATTAGACACAACAGGGAAACTAACGACAGACATGAAAACACAGGGGAAAAGACCAGACAATACATAGGGAGGAAAACATGACAAGGAGAAAAGCAAAAAACCCACTACCAGACACACAAAACTAAAACCGTGACACAGCAAGGCTCAATGTGACCATACTAACCTGTACTTACAGTGAAATACAGAGGTTAATAAAAACAATATTTATAGGGACTGTTAGGGAATAATTTGCTTAGGTATTCAACCTTTCACACAGTTCATAATTTTTTTATTCATTTTTACCAATATATATTTTTTAAATGATTTTATCCTTTTTATTCCTCCTTCACTGGATTCCTCAAAACCACCTGCAGAGAGAAGTAATTTTAAATACTTGCGGCCTGTCCTATGTGGAATCTTTTAATTTATGAACCTGGGTCCTGCTGGTTTTAATCACACTTCATTTTATGACAATTTCTTTCCTATTATTGTGTTTGAATTATTATGTGGTAATCCACGTCCTCCCTAAAGTAGGCCTCCTAAATCTTTGCGTCTTGCGCACACTGCTCTTTACGCGCTTTCTTATGTGAGCATGATATGTGAAAAATGTGATCTTGTTGGCTTTGGTTCATAAATTAAAGTGTGTTACATATTATGGCAATGAGTTCACTCTTTAGATGGTTTCGTGAGGCTTTAAGATAAATACTCGTTGATACATACACACAAACAGTCCTAACTCATACTACATTGACTAATGTTAAATTAAGTCCAAATGATGATCTATTTCCATTTGTCAATATTGCCAAATACATCGATGCTAAATACCACCACATCAGGGTTCCGACTTTATTTGAGGGATGCACAAGTGCATTGAACTGGGCACTGCACCAAACTGGTCTAACTACAAGAGATTTGACCATAGGCCATTATCCATATGTGTGTTTATCAGTGTACAACGAAGCGGCGAACAGGTCACCCTTTTATTTGAAGGGGCAAGCAAAACATGATGAAGTAATGAAGCAAAGTCATGCTTCAGTTAATCATGATTACAACACTTGGATTGCTGTGACTGGTCAGTTTTTTGCCTGTGTCAGCTTTAACTGCAGATCTATATGAAGATAAGGCATGAACATCATTCAATCAACTCAGAAGTCATGAATGATTTAGCATACCTTGAGTTGACTTGCATTAACTTAAGGTATCATGTTCCGCTGGCATTAAGCTCATGCATGAGATACTATTACTCCTTATGGCATTACTGACTAGTCTTCATGAAGTACTACATGAATGAAATTCATGCTTTCTGAATTCATGATGATTCATGTACCCTTACCATCAAAGTGTCACCAAATATATGCCATAGGCAGTGGTGGCTGATGTTTGTGTTTTTGTTGTTGTTGTTGTTGTTGTTGTTGTTGTTGTTGTTGTTGTCATTTGCAATAGAAAGTCCTATGGCAAA
>NW_011337578.1:84417-106354 GCF_000735185.1 Notothenia coriiceps
ACAACAAGGAAAAGGATTGTCCAGGGGTCATGCTCTCAAGTGTCGGGACAGTTTTTTTTCAGCAGGTGAAATGAGTCCAAGCAATCCTCTTTGAGGGTTTATTCGTTAAGTCATTGTTAAAGGGACCTATCATGCAAAATTGCACTTTGTACGTCTTTTATATCATGAATATGTGTCCCCGTGTTCAGGGAATTACCAAGTGTCAGAAACACAACCCTATCTCTTTTCCTCCATACCACAAATATCCTGAAAACGGGGCTGCAACAGAGCTGATTATTATTTGAATTTTTCTGACGTCAGAAAAGGGGTGCTCCGCCTATATGGGCAACTCTCCACCTATCAGGGGAATGAGAGACCGCTCAAAAGCGCTGGAGACGCTGTAGTACATATGCCAGGCCTGTAAGTGGCGCTGTAGTCTGCCACAAAAGCAGAATCAGCCCTTGCAAAAACAGGGCTGGAAAAGAGCAAATAGAGCGAAATGAGGAATGGTTAAAATGCATGAACTGTTTGGTATTTTGAAAAAAAAACTTCACAGACATGTTTTATATAGGTATGGCCCTACAATATATCTTTCAAATATAGCATGATAGGTCCACTTTAAGTTAGTTTCGATGTCTCTGTTTTTGAGTTCTCTTGATAAAGTTATGTTTATGTTACTTTTCTTTCCTCTTTTTATTTTACCCTTGGAAGCACTAAACACTACTAAAATGTAATGCAACGTTTGCAGGTTGACTCATTCATTTTGCAGCATTCAGTGACAGAGAGGAAAATAATAGAAATTTGAAGCATTTCATTCTCAAAGAGGCCCTATTATTATAATACATTTTCCAGTTCTTAATGTCAATTATTTTGTACCTCTACTGTGAATGTTTTTCTTTCTCATACTGCCTGTGATGCAGCACCTATTTTCACCCTCTGTCTCAAACCAGACCCCAGTGTGCTCTCATTCGTTAGCTGGTCGGTTCTGTTGTGATTGTTCAGCCTCTTAGGCGCTGTTTACACGAGAACGAAACGGGTTGTATCCGCTACTTTTAGAGTGGGAGAGGAACTCCCTCTGGAGGGAACATTTGGATTGTAGCCTTTGCAGACCATTTACATGCACACAAACCTAAAGAACATACTACAGGAAAGGGACAACTCCAAAAAGCATATCAGGTACTCTTCAAACTAACTGCAGTCCATTTACTGACAAAAAGGTTTCAAATTAGCTGGATGCATTTGGGCTTGTTTCAATAAGCTGATTCAAGTTTAACTGGGGTCAGTCACCATGGTAACCTGCACAGCTAGCCTGCTCTGAAGAAGGGTCAGTTAACCAATACGTTGTTCAAACCCTGACGTGAATGTCCAGTATCTTACTAACTGAAATTATTATAAGAACTTCATATGCATTGCACTGAATGTCATTACAGACAAGGTACTTGACAGTGGTTACCACAATATTAATAACGTCCACACTCTTATTCTAGGTTTTCTGCCAATGTATTGCAATTCCCGCTTGGCCTAAGCATCAGGGAATACAAAAAGGAAAACATGTTTAAGTTGTTTTCTATCCAAAATGTGTTACAAGTAGCAAACGTCTTTGAGAGTTAACTTTAACATGTTATCAAGTGTGCAGTAGGAAAACAAGCGTGTGTGACATCAAATAGGAAATTAGTACTAAGGTTATTGCTGTGAATCTGGCAGTGGCAGTGCAGTGTGTTTAAGGTTTATTTGTACATGAAACATGCTAAGCTAAGTCCCTGTGTCTTGGTTGCCACCTTATGATAAAATGGAATCCCGGAAGCTACTGACCACTTTACCTCAAGCTTATGTAAGGAAGACGGACCTTTTTAAGCTGGACCAGCTCATTTAAGTGACAAGCTGTTCTGAAATATAAAAGATTGTTTATATTTCCCCTCTAGTTTAGTAGCAGAATCAGCCGTACTGGCAACACACGCTTGCAAAGTATGACGCACATCAAAACACTGGCACCCATTGTTTCCTGTGTCGCTCCACACAATGGTGGCATCTTGATGCCTGACAGCGGCAAGTCAATGCACGAGGACACTTTACCATCTTGTTGCCAGGCGCTAACACTCCAGAATCTAGGCTGAAAAACAAGGTTAATGGGAAAAAGACCTGCAGAGACTCGAGATAGATAAAGGATTTACTTATTTAGTGGCCATTTTTTATTTATCTTTGTATTGACCACTTCATAAGTAGAAGTGCCTCCTTGATGTTCAATAGCTGCTATAATATCAAGATGAGTGCCAAGACAGTAGAAAATAACATCTACACTCAGTAGAATTTTTTTTTGCAGGTATATAAAGAGACTTTATGAGTCATCCTATCATAACAACCTAATGAGGCTGTCCAACAACATCATCTCTGACCCAAACCATGTTCTGAACAGCAAATATGGACTGCTACCATCTTATCAAAGATACAGGGTCCCACGATTCAATAAAGTCAGGCTGAAGCACTCCTTTGTGCATCAGTTAATCTTAACAGTAAATACAGAGCTAAATCCCAGATCAAATGCACGCTAAAGGGTCTTTGAGCATGTTTCTATCAGTTATTTTTCATGTATTGTGTCTTGATATTTATCCATGTTGATGTTGCAAATGGTGCTGCTGTGATGCAAGTCAACTTTCAGACTTGGTCTGACCATTGAAGTATTATCGTATCATATATCTTAGTAGCTTTAGTAAAGAGAGGTAGTTGGTTCAGTTTTTCTATTTTCATTGAAATAAGGAATTAATTGAAATCCACCAAAGTTTCAATAGTTATTATCCCTTCGACTCTCCCTTAGATTGGTATTCCACAAGCAAGCATGTACCTCTATTGAGAGAGAGGACATACTGTCTGTATGTAGAACAGCTAAAGCACAGGGTAAAGAAATGTATCACACACTTCAGTTTCTGTTATCATCCTGCATCTGCAATCTGTCTAGAAATAGTTTGCACTCTCACCTGAATCGACAAGCTTGCAAAAGATGTAAGAGGTCAGTCGCATACTGTATGAATGATGATTATTGAAAGGAAGAGGGTGCAGTTTTATTTATGACGAACAGGAAATAAAGAGAGCAAAAAATAGGCAGTCATAAACAAATAATAATTGTAATCACACCTCTCCTTTTTCTATCCATAGTAACAGGACTATGGACCTGAGCCTGCGAGATGCTCTGGGTGGAGGTGGGGTCCCAGGTGGGGCCCCTGCTGAGGCCCTAATGAAGAGGGACTTTGTGGCTTCACTGGAGAAAGAGAGCTATGATGACAAGGTGGGGGAGACGGTCTCCAAGAGCGACTACCGACCCTTACTGGATGGAAAGGACACCAAGAGTGGTGAGTCGCTGTGAGCGTTTGAGCAAAGATGTGAAGAGGAAGTGATGCTTTTCATGGATGTGATGTTGATCCCTCTAGGGACGTCCTCTTTTCAGGAGGGAGTGAGAGTTGAGTTGGCTTGTGGGCATTTACAAGAGTCACTGGTTTTGAATTGAAGTCGTCTGGGTAAAATAAAACTGTATTGCACTGTTTGTGTCCTAAGCTCTCTTAAAGGATAAAACCATGTCTTATGAATTCAAAAATATAACTAATGTAATACACCTTAGTTATATTTTTTTATGATTCAAATTGAAGCAGCAGAGACCAATACATCCTGATCCTTTCGTCTATAGAAAGGTTCAACTTTCAAAACCCCATTACAGCACAATAACAACATCTTTTCATTAAAAAGCTTGCTGTATAAAATATATTGTGGTCTCCAAGGCTCAGCTGGGATAACCCTGATAACATCACTACAAACTCATATTGGTTATTTCTCAGACTCAAGAAAGTTTATCAGCCATTCAAAGTTTATGAAACTGTTTTGATATCCATATAGAGTGGTGCAGGGATGACGTATTTACCCGGAAGTAAGCTGCGCATGGGTTTCCCTCGACAAAAAAGCAATGGGATTCCTCCATAGGATTTTGACAAAAAAAAAATGGGATTCCTCCCAATAAAGCATTTTTGGAAAAAAAAAAGGCTTGAAATAAGGTTCGTGGAAAAACGAACCTGTTTGAATAAATGCACGTTTTATTCAACCGGAATAATCTCCACATGTCTACCCTGCTTTTATAATGTTCGAATCCTAAATCTAATCGCCAGAAGCAAAATGCTAACGTTATGCTATAAACGAACTACAGCAGGGTCGCTGCTTCAACGTCACGCCAACTTAAGATCGATATTCAAAAATACAGATTCAAAATTGTACAAGTTGAAAATTTTGTTTTAACAGGAGGCAGGTCCTGTTTTTAACAGGAGGCAGGTAGGAGGCAGGTACTTGCTTTCAAGCAGAACAGGGGCAAACAAACTTAGCGGGAGTGTTTACGTGTTTGGCGTAATGACGTACAACGTCCTCGACAACTTCTGTAGTCCTATTCAGCCACTTGTTAACAACCATCGTTTTTCAGACACATAAACTCTTCAAAACTCACCAGTGGGGTCACTGCTTATGTATTTAATGTCGTAGAACAAAACGTGATCTGTCTCTTAAATTTGTGTCAACCACAGACCTTATTTCCAGCTATTTTCCAAAATCTTATGGAGAAATCCCATTGACTCTGAGACGTGGTAAAATGCTAACTCACTTCCCGGTTTTAGGACTCGTCACTGCACCACTCTATTGCTCGAGATGAGTCAACAGACTTCTCTTGAGGCTCTTTTTTGAAGGAATAAAGTAGTAATTTGATAGGTTTTTTACATTCTGTCTTGTTTTCTGTCGGCAGCATTAGGGAAATATGTGTTTGTCAGAAGTGTAAAATGTAAAGAGTCATCTTACCAGTTTGACAGGAATGTTATCATTGGCTCAGGGAGAATTTGGCAACATCTGATTGGTTTAGCTTGAAAGAGTAAACACCCATCAGTTGATTAGATAAAAACAAGAGACATATAATGAGTCTATATTACTGAACTTTTACTAAGCTTCATTAGTTGCTTGTAAAAGTGCCTGACATGTAGCTTTATAAAATAAGCTCTGCATAAACATTCTGACTTTTACAGATGAAGTGAAGAAAAGATGGATGACTGGTAGAAATAAAGTGTAGAGCTGGGAGATTAGGAAAGAAGCAAGAGACTACTGGAGGATTTGAGGAAAGGAGAGCAGTCCAGAGCCGGGGAGTTAAATAGAGCAGACACAAAAGCCCTGTAGAGACACAGAGACATGGATTAATATATAGAGGGGGCTTTGTTCAAACCTCAAGGGAGGGGGGTCATTTGTGCCACTAGTTTTTATTTTCTATTGAGAGAATGATGAAATGTAGTTGCTTTCTTTCCTCTGTGGGCTGGTACCCTTGAGTAAAGTCCTCTTTGAATCGTTTATTCATTAAATGGTCAACTTTATCAAATATTAAAACACGAAAGCAAGCTGGAGATGATAATAAATTAGTGTTTTTTGTCACATCTGAAAACGTATCTCTCTCTTAATAGTTGTAATAAGTGACTAGCAAACCTTTTTATCTTTGTGAGCTAACGTTAGCTCAGAAAAGCTATCAAACATATGGTCAGCATTGGGATACTTCACTTTAGTAACCCCCTTCAATCATAGAGCCGTTGGTTGTAAGGAAATGAGCAAAATATGAGCATAACCTGGCAAAACTAATCGAATTATCTTGTTTTCATCCTTTTGGATGCCAAAATTGTACATGAAATTAAAATTCCATTTATTTCCCAGCCCTGCTTGACCAAAGGACAGTTGTTATTGTTAACAATTGTACTAATGCAGTGATCATTTATTGATTCTGAGTTTAACATGCGCTGCAATACAATGGCTTTCTCCTCAGATGTTATACCGTAGAAACAAGATTCGTTACTGTAATAATTAATGTTGTTTTCAACAACGTAGGGTACTGCATATTAAAACATGTAAAATTAGTAGATCATGTGATTTTAATACTTATCAATAGCAGTCCGATGATAATAATGGACTTTTTTTTGTTCTGTTAGTATCACTGCACAAAATACAGACACTACAAGCTCCTTAGACTACTCTATGTATCAGGGCCATCAGGGATCCTGTGTGTGTGTGTGTGTGTGTGTGTGTGTGTGTGTGTGTGTGTGTGTGTGTGTGTGTGTGTGTGTGTGTGTGTGTGTGTGTGTGTGTGTGTGTGTGTGTGTGTGTGTGTGTGTGTGTGTGTGTGTGTGTGTGTGTGTGTGTGTGTGTGTGTCAAAGATAAAGTGTAATTGCCTTGTCACTTCGGCTAACCCTGTCTAGACTTAAATTAACTGAGTGTCTCACTACGTCGCTATTTCTCAAGCTCTCTTTATTTCTCCTGTGTTTTTCTTGTTTTGTTCAGGCCTTATCTTGACTCATTATACCTTTATTGTTTTCTCTTATTGCTTAGTGCTTAATTTTTCCTCTGGTCTCACTTCTATTCGCTGATGTGTTCTTTCTATCTCTCTGTCATTGTTGTGCTGTGTCAGCCTGGAGACAGTGCTGTACAGTATACTGTAAGCATCATTACCATCAACACACACAATCAGCTCCCTGCCAGTGGCACAGTGTGGTACAATGAGTTGAATGTGAGACTGTATATAGGTGTCCGTTTTTAAATAACAACAAGCTTAAGTGAACAACATTTTGATAGCACCTGTAGATAGATAAGCTATGTTAATATGTGTGGGATTCACTGGGAAGATACCCTGACTTTAAGTCCTTTTTATCGGTCAAGATCCAAAAACACTAGACCAATTTTATACACAATATACAAAACTCCATCAAAAGACATTACATGACATTTGATAAAGGGTGAGTAATACTCCTAAAGATGAGGACACTTAACTTATGATTAAAACTCTGAAGAAGCAGTTGTAAATTCAATTATTATAACTTTCCAGTATTTTGAAACATTAATGTGACATTTAAAGATGTCAAGTTGCTTATCAGAATTTCATGTATACGTTACCAATTCCAGATTCATCATGGTAATAAATTGGCAGGGCTGGCTGCTGATTAGTTTGATATATTGCTGCTAAATGGAGGTGGCACATCGGCCAGAAGTGCATGCATTATTTCTGAATCCTTTATGATAAACCACCAGCCTGTCGTATCCTCTCTCACATGCAATGTGTGACATACCCATGCCCAGCTGGTATGATGATGATCAGCATAAGCAGAAACACATCCTCTGGCTGTTTGTGCGTTTGTGTGACTATATAAAATACTGGTAACTATATTGGTCTTTAGGCTACATTTTGTAAGTGCCATATGGGTGTTAGAGACACTGTGTGTGAGCAACAGATGTTTTACCACCGGGCTTCACAAATATTTTCATATCATAGGCCGTCAATCAGATTCCTAATGCACCACAGACCCTCATGTGATAGGATATTAACCTTGATGTGGGACCCCTCAAGGATAAATTCTAGGCCCACTGGGTTTCTCTTTATATATTGTCTCTGATGTCCTTGATCTTTTCAACTTTCTACTGATTGATAACCTTTGACTCTTTCTATTGGATGCTACAAAAGATTCAACAGAGTACCTCTGTGGTGCTCTTGTTGGTCCTTGTTAATTTAGCCATGTCTGTCCTTGTCATAATGTCTTAAAGTAATGTCACTTGAGTCAGCGTTGGTTAGTGCTGAAGACTACAGCTTGGAGAGATGAAAAAAGACTGGAGGTGTGTAGCTTGGTCCTCATCCCTGTCTCAGGCTAGAGGCTTAAGGCAACCATATTCATTAATAGCTTAATTCACCTGAATATCCAACCAGAGTGTCTGGAGTCATCGTGATATCATTGTGATGACTACCGTAATTTTCGGACTATAAGCCGCGCCTTTTTCCCTATTTTTCGACGCTGCGGCTTATATAACGGTGCGGCTAATCTATGGATTTTTACAGCTAACGGCCAACACCTTTAACTCTATGGGCTCTATGGCCGGTCCGCGGACCCCCACCTTTAAGCGGCGGGTTCCAGCAGGAAAAACTGGAGGCCGGAAAAGAGTGAGACAGGTAGCGCGCAAAAGTAAAAGTGGAACCGAGAGTGGTATGCCGCTGCTGCGGCTTATATTCAGGTGCGCCTTATAGTCCGAAAACTACGGTAATCATTGGGTGGGTGTGTTTGTGTGTTAAGAGTTAAGAGGCTGACCTTTTTGAATGTGTGTTTCAGCACTGCCTCATGACCGTGTGCAGCAGTACCCTCAGTGAGCTGGGCCTGCAGTTGATGATAGACCTTCTTGCTCTGAGGGACTCGTCCTATTGGCTCGTTCGCACTGAGCTCTTGGAGACTCTGGCAGAGATGGACTTCCGGTAGGATCATTTTAAACTTTTGTTTTGTTACCCGAGCTACTGGCTGAGGCATCGTGCTATTTCAATTTTGAATAAAAATGTATAATAACTAAGCTTTTTTATTTTTTTTTATTATTTATAAACTGTTAGGGGTGTTGCAATAGGCTATCTTTGATAATGTAATATTTTTCTTTTTTCACGCTTTTGTTCAGTAATGGTTACAGATCTTCTATTATCTATCAATTTTCTTTACAAAACGCACAATAAACAATGTTTTAAGATGAATTTCAATTGTTCCCTTATTTCTTTGTTTACACATTTTATATAAATACCTCAATAATATTGTTATGGTAAGTCTTTGATCTCTGGGATTATTACTAAAGATATGCACTCTTTTCTCTTTTAGGTTAGTGAATTTCTTGGAGAGAAGAACAGAACATTTGCACAAAGGGGACCATCACTACACTGGGGTAAGTCTCCATTCTATCTTCCTGGTAGTCTTGCTGTAGAGAAGTAAGTATTTTTATGTTTTTAGATGCCAAAATGTTAAACTTGAGTTAATTCTGTTAACCACACAAAACAACACTGAAACTTGGAACATGTGGTCCCTAATATGTCCGATTCCTCTCTATCTAGCGGCTGCGCCTGCAGGACAGAGTCCTGAACGATTTGGTCATCCGTCTGTTGGGAGATGACGACCCCAGAGTCCGACACGTGGCAGCGTCAGCTGTCAGCAGGTAAACTCTCATCATATACTGTATTTACTAAATACACATCAGGTATACTGGACTTTACTGTAGAAAAGCAAGTTTCTTTCACACAAGAAAAAATCAGTTACAATTTATTAAACTCTAACCCAGAGTTGGTACTTTTTGACTTTATCTACTTTTTTAGAAATTAATTGGGATTTAGCTACCAGATGATAAAGGATACATCATTGATTCTCATACCTAGAATCGATGAAAAATCTAACCAGAGGGTCATTAGTAATGATCTGTCTTCTATACCTCATCCATTTTTCCCTTCTATCTTCAAAGATATGATCTTCTTTTCTAATTGTTCCATTGCATATCATTATTTACAAGATCCTTTTATTAAGAGTTCATTAGAAAATCTTCTTTTAACCAGTTCCTTGTAAAAACACCAGAAGCAAGATTCTTACTTATTGCTAGCAATAAGAGTAGCAACAATATAACACATTACAAGTAGTAAGATAAGTGGGTTTTTGTTTGGATGACCAAAACACATGACTTTGTTTTGCTTTCTGCTTCACTCTTTAGCACTTTGAAGTACAATTTTCTTTGTACTTACTTTGAATTTGGGGTGTCTTCTTTCTAATGTTCCCTTCTCTCTGTCTCTCTCTCTCTCAACAGGCTGGTTTCCAGATTGTTCTACGACTGCGACCAGGGTCAAGTGGACCCAGTAGTGGCGATTGCCCGGGACCAGAGTTCAGTCTACCTGCAGCTGCTGATGCACGAGGCCCAACCCCCCTCCCAGTTCACAGTTAGTACCATCACAAGGTACGGAAACACACTCCTTTGATGTCGCATCTCATAGGCTAAAGCCTCATTGGTCAATCATCTGTGATTCCTTTCTCTGCCAGGACGTACAGAGGCTACAACTTGTCCAACAACGTGTCTGATGTCACAATCGAGAACAATTTGTCCAGAGTCGTCACCGCCATCTCCCACGCTTTCACCTCCTCTACCTCCAAAGCCCTGACTGTGAGCTTTCACACCTTTTTAGTTTGCTCCCTGGACAGAACATCTCTCTTGTATTTTGTATATGAACATGTTTGAAAACGATTCCTTTTATCTTGTTTCTCTACAGTTTGGCTGCTGTGAGGCCTTATGCCTCCTGGCTACACATTTCCCAGTGTGCACCTGGAGTACAGGCTGGCACTGCGGCTATGTGAGCTCCAGCAGCAGCTTCTCTTCCCGCTCTAGTCTGAACCGCAGCAGGGGCCGGGCCCTCAGGTACGTGCACTCCTTCTCTTGTTACTTCATCCTCCTCCTTCTTCCTTTCCCTTCCTCTCTTCTCAATAGTAACTGATCCTCTCCTGTCTCTCGGCTCTGCAGTGTGTCGCAGACCGGCAGTGCTCCAGCCTCTTCAGCCTCCTCCTCGTCTGCACCTGACACTGAGCGCAGGACTCTGACAGTAGGCATGGCCAACATGGTGCTCTCCTTACTCTCCTCCGCCTGGTTTCCACTTGATCTGGCCTCACACCAAGATGCACTTTTGCTGTCTGGCAATCTGCTTGCTGGTGGGTCATATTCATAGAAATTCTAGATTCATATATTATTTTGGAAGAGGAATCCCTCCTTTGTTGCTCTCCAAGAAGTTTATTCCTCGTGTGCTGCGAGGGTCCAAGGAAAGAAGGTGACCTGTACTCTTCACATGATAAAGCCCCCTAAGACAATAAGTCAGTTGTGATTTTAGTTGGGATAAGACGTTTTTTTGCTTATTTAAAGAGCAAATATACATTAACAAAAGAGAAAAAAAACTAATTGGTTCCCTTTTTTAGAAAAAAACGAAATCGTTTAAAATGTACAAACGTGTCAGTCTCAACTCAAAACGTAACCTATTTAGTGCATTAAAGTGCCCTTTTTACATTCTGGGCTGTAAAGATAACATCTTCTGAAATGTAAATAAATAATGGTGGTGCGGTGAAAATATTTTCAGTACTCATGTTGCTCGAGTTCCTCAAAGAACTTTCACCCATCATTTTAAAACATGATATTTCATTTAGCTGAAGCTTTAGCCAAAGTGACTTGCAAAAACTGCAAAAATCATGACAATAGAAATGGCTAGAAACCTGCCGGTACATTTACTTCAAGTAAGCCAAACCATCGAAGAGCTGGTGCCTTAAATTGAAATGAGCTAAATCTTTAAAGTACTGTAATTTAGTTGTTTTTTTTGGTGACCTCACTCGCCTTAAAAATACCCCCAGATTTAGAGACAGAAGCTGTAAAAAGTCTGTTATTCATGTTCCCAGCTGTGGCTCCTAAATGCATGCGCAACCCCTGGGCTGGAGAGGAGGAAGGCAGCAGTGGTAGCACCAACACAAGTGGAGGCCCCAACAAGATGGAGGAGCCCTGGGCAGGGCTGTCGGAGCGCTCCCTGGTGGCCATGGTGGAGCAGCTCTTCTCCCACATACTGAAGATCCTCAACATCTGCGCCCACGTGCTGGACGACACCCCCCCCGGACCAGCTATTAAAGTAACCACTTGCAATACTTCTGTTGTTTGATTTGATCAGTCATATCTGCAGATCACATAGTTGCATCCACTGGAAGGCTGATTGTTATATTATTTAATTATGATTTAATCTATTCCCCCTTTTTTCAGGCCACCCTCCCCTCCTTGAGCAACACCCCCTCCCTCAGTCCCATCAGGAGGAAAGGCAAGGAGAAGGATATTGTGGAGCCCAGTGCTGCCCCCATGAGCCCAAAGAAAAGTGTTGACATCAACACAGGTACATATGCAGTGTATTTATATGTCTATATACCCAGGCAGAGGTGGAAGAAGTACTTAAGTAGAAGTACCAGAGTGTATAAATACTCTGTTACAAGTAAAGGTCCTGTATTCACATGTTTACTCGAGTGACCGTACTAATTCACTCGAGTAAAAATGTAGCTTTAAAATGTACTAAAAGTACTAAAAGTATTCATAATGCAGATTGGCCCATTTTGGAATGATATATATATATATATAATATATAATATATATATATATATCACATGTTTATTATAATTATTAATGCATGAATGTTTTTATTATAGTTGGTAAAGTACATTTTATTATTTTATTTACTGATGGGTAGTTTGTGAATTTAGTTGAGGTGTTACTAAAGTCTTATGTAAGTGTTTATGTTTTATATCATTAATCAATATCTGCAAAGTAACTAAAGGTATTAAATACATGTAGTGGAGTTAAAGTGCAATGTTTACCTCTAAATTGTAGAAGTAAAAAGTAGCACAAAATCGGGATACTCATGTAAAGTACAAGTACCTCAAAATTGTGCTTGAGTACAGTACTAGAGTAAATGTACTTGGTTACTTTACACCACTGTACACAGGCAATGGAACATGCTCAGTGACCATGCAGCAGCACAGACAGACTATAGGGCGGCTCAATTAAAACAAATAAACAAGTGGCTTTTATATGGACTGATATTGTAATTCAAATATGATAAACGGTTATAGAGGAAATGAAACATACATTTTCTCTTTTTGAGGATCTGTACCAAACCGTTTGTAGGTCTTTCAGAATGATATTTTTACATACTTAGCCTTTACTGAATATCTCGCTTACTTTGATTTGTACATTGCATAGTCCATTTTGTGATTTCGGTAACATCTTCGATCAATGGTGCAGTCCTAAAAGAAAGTCTTACTTATGTTTCTGAATATTTAAAATGTTTGTCTTGTGAGCAGGCAGGCCAGCAGACGGCACAGGGTCCACCGCCGTAAACAAGTCTACCACCGTCGGCAACTTCTACCACCTGCCCACCTACCTCAAGCTCTACGACGTCCTCAAAGCTACACATGCCAACTACAAGGTCAGAAGGAGCATCCAGCTTCAAATAGTCTATCAGTAATCATATTAGTGTAGCCTCATCTTTATCTGCCACTGTGCAGATGTACCGTAAAACAAAATAAATAATGGTCAGCAGTTTAATCTATAAATGAAGTTTCAAACTAATTTGTACAGTTTTTCCTCGTTTCTTTTGTTAATTGTGTTTTTCTTCTCGCCTAGGTGACGCTGGACCTCCACAGTAGTCAGGAGAAGTTTGGAGGATTTCTGCGTTCAGCTCTAGATGTTCTCTCTCAGCTCCTGGAGCTCACCACACTACATGACATCAGCAAGGTAAAGATATTTAAACAGCTCTGTTTGAAATCAGACATTGTTAGAGTTCATTAGAAGAAGCAAGAAGGAGAAAATAAATAACATGCATCTGTTTCTTCCTATAAGCCAATGTACCATCACAGTTGTTCACATGGACATAATCCATTAAATAAAATGGTGTGTTGGTTCTTCGTCAGTGTGTGGAGGAAATCTTGAGCTACCTCAAGTCCTGCTTCTCCAGAGAACCCACCATGGCGACAGTTTGTGTACAACAGGTCAGTAATATGTGTTTTATGTCTGATGATAGATTTACTTGTGTGTTGTGTACAGTTTTTTGTTTCGTGTGTGGCAGTCTTTATGGTTCCAACACTGAGCAGTGTGCTGCGACCGCTGCGACCCCACACAGAGTGAAGTGGTACTTTACGACAGGGCCCGTAAAGGAGCTGGTTTCCCTGAGCGATGGTTCCATACATCTTTCACACACACACACACACACACACACACACACACACACACACACACACACACACACACACACACACACACACACACACACACACACACACACACGTGTGTGTGTGTGTGTGTGTGTGTGTGTGTGTGTGTGTGTGTGAAAGATGNGAAAGGAAAACTTGAAGGCCTTGTTTCTCAAACTGATGACTCCGGTGACAGTCATTATATAATGGTGACATATTTCGCTAATTATTTGGAGTGTACACAATCCTGATATTCTTAGAATCTAGGAATATCGTTCTGTCCAGCAGTGGTATACAAACTCAAAATGTTCTTCGGGTCCAATGCGACTGATTCGATAGAGCAGGTCACATATAGATCTGATAAAAACTGAATTCTTATATAGATGAGTCATGATCATCTTCATGAGACAGTAACTTTATTGTCTGTTCACAAAGCGAACGCAACAATTGGCATATTTAAGAAATGCTTTACAAATATACACGTAGAATAATAAACAAATATCACATTGTTCTCAAATCCGTGTTTGTCCCGCCTAGTATACAAATAGTGCGCGCGCAAGCGCGGCTGCTGAAATATGCACGCACTGGCTAGGGGGCGCCAGGGCCGGTACCCAAAAAAAAACTTTTTCATTTTTGTTGGATTGTGTTGTTACGTGGATTTGTGTATTTGTGTTACTGTATTTCATAAAGGTGTATTTTTGCTAAATCTTGAGACATTGCCACTGTAAGGTACTAGGCAGGGCCGATTTTGGATAGGCGACATAGGCCAGTCGCAAAGGAGGGGCCCAGATAAGGGGGGCGCTGCGGCTGATAGTCTGGGAGGGGGAGAAAACAAAAAAAAAGAAAAAAAAACATTTTTGACCGTTGGGGCCACTCATCCTAATTTCGGCTTTGATGTAACACAATTCCATATTAAGTAAAAGGTGTCAAACACCCTCTGTAACAGCACTTGACTTTAAATGTTAAAAGTGTGCTGGCGAAGAACACATAGAACAAATTGGCGGGCGCCCATTCGCACGTACAAGATTCCACCGCCGCTCCGGCGCTTACATTATGCTCCGGCTCACTATTCCTCTACATTCTGATGTGAGACTCGTTGGATTTCCCTGCTACCATGATGCGAACGATTCCTTGGCAATTATCCTGCACATTCAAGCAGCCCGCCGTCGAATTCAGCGTCTAAAGAAACCAATGGGAGAGGGACCGACTGCCTTGACTGACAGAGGGCGATCTTGGAAGGGGCAGATGAATCTGCTCCAGTCTTGGATGAAGTCTTATCACAATCCCCCTTCTGTGTTTCCTCTGAAGAAGAGCCCACTTAGGGGTTCAGATCTTCCAATTTCCCGAAAAGCTTGAGAGAATTTCACTGTTGATGAAGAGGGAGGACACCAGGGTTGGTGATCAGTCCTGAAGCCGGCTGTCCTCGCTGGTCTGGGGAAAACTTTCCAAGCGGTCCAAAACTGATGGCATCAGAAACTTTCTTGAAGAGGGCACTGCCATTAGACCCTCGTTTCCAAACAACCATTGTGGAGGAAGCACTGTCTGGGACGGGATCAAGGGAAGAAGGTGATGGTGGGAAAGCTGACTGAGTCTGAACAGGCCACAGACAGACCGTGTGAAGAAGATGGGAACACAGGGCAGCAAGTCCCTCACTTCAAAGAGAGAAAGAGGAGGGAAGAAGATTGGAGAGGGAGGAGGAAGAAGGCAGGAGCAGCCACTCCCTGCAGGCAGCAAGAGGGATAAAAATGGACTCTGCTTGGAGCTTTTTGCTGCTTGAAGAAAGCTGAAGATAAATGAACGTTATCAACAAGCACCACGTCACCCAGCAGTTACCAGACTGATCAGAGAGGCTGAAGATGTTACAAGACATGCCCACCACAATGACATCTGATGACCCTGCTACCCTGGTGGTGGAACAAAATAACCACTTTCCTTTGCTCTCAGAGGTGCCTTTCATGATATGTGTGTGCAATCTTCCTCAACCCCTAGTGAGAGGGTTTTCTGCCCACTGCTGGGTACATTTGCCCAGAAAGATCACGGCATACTACCAGAAAGGCCTGATATGCAGGATCTTTCTCAACAGAACTGTTGAGTTAGCCAGGTGTTTGTGCACTGAAGGCACTTTAGTTCAACCATTTGGTCACTATTGCTTGCTCGGACTGCTTTTTATTGTTCTCGAACAGGAAGATTGGATAATGCTTATGTCGTAGGTTTCCTGCGCTACCTCAGTTGAAATAAGGCCCAGCTATTGTGTATTTTTTTGTATTTATAAAATTTCCTTAAACCTTGAAAAATAAGATATTTTTGTTATCTAAACTTTGACCTCTTTTTTTAGATTTGGAATTTGAAACGGGCAATCGATAAGAACCGGATCGATATGCCAGAATCGGAATCGTACATTTCAACGATCCGCACCCTAATGAAGGGTCAGTAAGCTTGTAAGAAATGTCTTTAATTTTGATAAAACTTCAAGGCTGATCGACTTACCTTCTTGGGTCAAAGCGTCAAATGCATAATAGGACAAAGTGACATTGGAAGTCATGGATGTAAACTGCCAAATGAACGTTTGCTGATGAATACACCACGGAGGTGAGTTATTCCAGACACCACAGCAACAGTAAACTCATTACCCCCATGAATGGACGCACTCCGTTTTGATCTTTGAGGTAAATGCAGAGAATCCTTTTAGCTAAATTTGTGTAATAGGCCTTGCTGAAAATGCAACGCAGGTCAAAGTTTTTCCATTTCTGATAATGACGTCTGTTATAAAGAAATCAAACTCAAAGGAGTTTTTACAGACCAGAGGAGACCTAGGAAACACAAAACCTTTTGAGTTGTTAATATTGATTTCTCTTTGTTATACATAATTCCCAAAAGTAAAACGCCTGAAATCCGTCCCTATCATCTTAATCTCCTATGCGCAGACCTGCCCTGCCGCTGCTCCTTGACCCTGTTTAATGCCACCTAATATTGGCATGTGTATGTTGCTAATGCTTAAGTCTATCTCTCCAAGCCAAAGGGACAGGGGTAGGTGAAAGTTAAACTGCCAGCATTCACATAGTCACTCCAGCTGTCACTTACCATCTTGGAAAAGACAAGCACTTAGAGGGAGGGCGAGAGGGGGAAGGGAAGGAGGAGGAGGCAGCGGCACTATGGGCATTTTCCACTGCAGCGCATCGCACAGTTTTAAGCGTGCCGTGCCAAACCCGGCCCGTTTTTTGGTTGCGTTTCCACTAGGGGTGTTCCGGCTAACGGGTACTGTTCACAGTTCTGGTTTTTTCTGGCACTCAAAATCCAGGTTCTTTCCGGGCCAAACAACCGGGTCTGCTGAATCATGCCAAACTAGAAAGAGAATCGCTGGCAAGGGGGCTACAACTAGAACAAAATGAACATATTTACTGTTGCTTAGTTGTAATACGAACGTTTCAAAATTATGCGCCGAGTAACAACATACTTATACCGTGTTAGTAAAACCATAATTAATGCCATTTGACAAGTCTGCAGACAGAATGCAGAGCGAAAGAAGTTTAAAATCGTGTTTTCTGAATGGGAGATCGGCTAAGCTAACGCAGTTATGCTCCGGACGTCCACACTCACAACAACGGCCTATACAGACATAAATAAACCAGCGACTTGTATTCGCCATGACACAGGACAGTCTGTGGTCATGTACTTGTTTAACTTTTGGTCTAGTTTTCTGAACAGATATGAGGAGCTGTGAGCTTGAGTGCTAAACAGCTAAGGCTGATGTTGTTTTCTGTGTTCGCATTGAAGATAGACGTGCGGTTGCCGCCTACACTGCGTTACTTCGTTAACTGCCCCGCAATAAACTGTAATGAAAAGCAGCATAAGTGAGCCTGGCCTACAAGGGCCTAATAACGGTATACCGTACTAACCGTGCGAGCCGCAAGTGGAAATGCCCATTGAGTGGGTGTCCCTTTCTGGTAGGGGACCGGGCCTTCATCAATGAGTGTGGATGTTTCCCTTGTACCAAATGTTTGAACACATAACATTGGACACTGTTTGGAGGGTGAATACAACTTCGAAAAATAATCATACAGGTATAAGAAAGAGCATAGGGAGGGGGATGGAGATAAATTGCTTATTCTTTTTGTTTAAATGGTCTGGGAGGGATACACCAAAATGGTGCAAACCTTTAAACAGAACTGGATTGAATATGAGAACTGATTGTGATCTAAGAGAAAATAAGAGAGTGCATGACATGAGTATGACTAATGCGGGGGAAATAAAAAACACGGAACCGAAACAGAGAGGAGGGCAGAGGAGCAGGAAGATTATTGTCTCCTCTGGCGTATGATTTTTGTCGTTGTCGATGACGTCAATTAAACAGCAAAACAACACACTCACCAGAGTGGTGGCAATAATTGGTGCAATCCATGGTCATTGAAAAACATGTCGCATAATCCTTTACTGTGAAAACAGACCTGTGGAAGCTGCTGGTACCTCTGGGGTTTCTCTCTTTAACTCTACCCAAACCAGCAGGTTTTCATCTATTTGAATTGCAAATTAACCTAATTTTCAAATCTCCACTAGAATTTGGCTTTAAAGGGACCTATCATGCAAAATGCACTTTTTGATGGTCTTCTTTACTAAATATGTGTCCCCGGTGTGTCAGGGAACTCACGCAGCGTTCAAAAAATAAACCCTCTCCTTTTCTCCGTACCCCAAATCTCAAAAAGGGGCTACAACGGAGATGATCCAGAGATTTGCGTCCGATATGACGTAATATCGGAAATGTAGGCTGGCTTTACACCCACGGCTATATCAGAAACGTTGCTATCAGAAACAATGCCTGACTGTTTTGGACGTAATATGGTCGGTATTTACATTAGCATCGCTAACACTCAGAGCTAACCTCTACTGGAGAGCATGTGTGTGAAGAAGAAGGAAATAAAAAGGAACTCACCTTGTGGTATAACCGGCAAGAGAAAGCCTTTGAGCTCCATACTGTTTCAGAAATAATCCTTGATAATCCATGAAATGGCGTTTTATCACCGCAGAATCTGCCGGTAGAATCTCCCGCATGAGCTCAGCCCCCGCCTTTTTTTTTTATCAATCTTTTTTTTTTTTAAAGCTTTATTCTCCAAATCAGCACTTTTGAAATAGAGGGATATGAGGCATGGCTAGAATGGGTGATCTGTTTGGTATTTTGAGCAAAACACTTCATAGACATGTTTTTTATATTTTTTTATATATCTGAGACCTATGCTATTGCCTAAAAATAGCATGATGAATTTTTTTCGACTGTGTTTTACTTTTAAACAAACCGTGTATGCTGCTTTAGTTTACTAAAATACCAACATTTAAAAAGAAATTCAGAACCATCTCTCTCAACATAGCTAAAATGATCCACAGGAAGTAACATTTTTTATGACTTTGGTCTTAGTTTTGTAGTTTTTGCCGTTGTTCCTACAGTAGCAGTTGTACTGATAATGTAATATTCCATATCAAGTTAGAACGTAACTTGTTGTAAGCAAGTTGTAAGCATGGAACGTTACGTGAGAAAGCAACATAAAGAAAGCAACATAAAGAACACAAAATAAGAAAGCAACATAAAAAAAAGCAACGTAAGCATTAAAGTAACATTTAATTTGGAGTACGCAAGTACATTTATGTAAAAATAACTCAACGGTGATTTTGGTTTCACAAAAGGACACAAGTCTCTTTGGTTGTTTTATTTTACTGTCACATAAAATTATTTGATAATCCTGCTGCATTTAGCTGATTTCGATGTTATAACTGAAAGAAATCAGGGCCAACATTGCAAGAATTAATCAAGTTTTAATAAGCAGTCCTTTCACTTCTTCATCCCAAACTGTTGCATTACAACGAGACTACAACTCGTAAATTAAAGCTAAAACCATTTAGGCTCCACACAACACAGATGCTGTGTCTGTCAGTGTTCCAGAAGTGCTGTAAAAGCTTCAGTTACATCATATTCACTTCAACATATCAGCTGAACTCAGCACACACATCCAAATTATTGGCAGTGACAGCCAAGGTGTGTCTGTGTGTGATGACCTCACCAGAACAGCATGTGTGTGTGTGATGCTGCTGGTATTGATGTTCCACTGTGCTGCAGTCACATGTGACTGCAGTCACACACACACACACACACACACACACACACACACACACACACACACACACACACACACACACACACACACACACACACACACACACACACACACACACACACACACACTACTTATTAATGCAGTGGTCCCTCTCTCCTCTTCCCTCTCTCTCCCCTGTACCTCGCTCAAACACACGTACAGTGAAAGTACACACACTGCAGAGATGTGTTCTCATGCCTCAGCAAACACAGTTCCTTCCCAGCTTGAGTGAAACACTAGCAAACTGCGGTATAACTTTATTCTGCTGCTTTCACTCTGACTAGACTTAAACCTGGGTGATCCTACATCCAAGGTCAGTCAAAAGTTATAATAAATCCCATCATGAAAACTGTGCGGATGGAAAATATCTGAAAGTAATTACAGTTCCTTTGCACTCTCTGATAAAAGTAGCCTAATAAAAACATAATGAAATATTGCTTTAAAATGATCAAGAAATTCAAAAAAGTCAATGTTATTGAAAACTGTTTTTTAAAAAATGATTAGTTGAACTAAAGTGTGGGGTCACCGCTTAGCTCATTTTGTAGAGTTTACAGATTAAATCATCTCTTCTATCTCCTCCTTTCAAATCTAGTTCTCCAAAAGAGGCTAAACTGTCCTATAAAATCATCTTAAACAAATAAAATGAATAATGTGTTCCTTTAGTGAAATATGTGACTTACAGTATTCCTCACTTTAAACATTTAACAAGACAATCAAACCAGAAAGAAATGAACCTTTGTAATTCAATGTTATTCATAATGATGCAAGTTGTGTGACTTTTCTCTTTCATAGGATAGAGAATAGTCACACAATTTGGGATTAACAGATCTTTATGACCCTTTTTAAAATATATGTGACTGGTTAAATCTTAGAAAAGGAAACTGCTTGACTTTTTTCAAAGGCCAATAAAGTATGTAGGGATACAACATGGGCAGGACTAAAGGTTTGCCCTTACTGACATTGAGGATGGATGAGATTTCAAATATGTTGTCATACTGATATTCTGTACAAACTGTGAAGTCCACTGAGACAAATGTAACATTTGTGATATTGGGTTATATAAATAAACATTGATTGATTGATTGATTGATTGATTGAAATAGCAGAAGTCAGTTTTATGAAGTCAAAAAATAAAATGAAAGGAAAAGCAAAACATTTCAAACTACAGAATAAATAAGATAAAGATGAATAAGTAACAAGACAAGATATGTAGAAAAAAATAAGAAAGACAGTTGGAGATTACCATGAATAAGAAAAACAACACAAAATAAAAAGACAGATGATGTGAAAATAAAAAGAAATAGAAAGAGAGTCTGGGATTTATGAAAAAATAAAGCAGAGGTTTAGCTGTTGTACTAAGGGTGATAGAGATGGGTGATCCTCCCTTGTCTCAAACAATATATCTCATTGATTGGTACTGGTTCTGACATGTACCCTGACCATCAGACTGAATATGCCAATATGTCAATCTAGCAAGTTATTATGTCAAAAATATTTGATATTAACAGATAACATTTCTCATGGAACTCCTAAGACATTATTGTCACCCTGTCCGTCCCTCTGCCAAATCCTGCCTCTCTGTCACCCCTCTACAGAGAGAATATGTTCCTCCAAAACGTATTTGGCATGTCTTTTTATGGGAAAGTACATTTTAGAAGACCAGGCCTCCAGTATATAACCTGCCCATTTCCACTCATTCCCTTCATCAAAGTAGCACTGTTGTTCTATCAAGCCTCCATGACCCTATTCTGACCCAGTCCCGGAGGTAGTACCTGCATGTAAGCTTTTATTTCTCAAATAAATTATATACCTTTCCTTTGGCAATAAATCATTGAAATGTCCCTGTTGCCATGTTTGTTTGCATTGGGTTCCATCCTTCGTTGCTTGTGCAATGTATTACCGTAGTTTTCGGACTATAAGGCGCACCTGAATATAAGCCGCAGCAGCGGCATATCACTCTCGGTTCCACTTTTACTTTTGCGCGCTACCTGTCTCACTCTTTTCCGGCCTCCAGTTTTTCCTGCTGGAACCCGCCGCTTAAAGGTGGGGGTCCGCGGACCGGCCATAGAGCCCATAGAGTTAAAGGTGTTGGCCGTTAGCTGTAAAAATCCATAGATTAGCCGCACCGTTATATAAGCCGCAGCGTCGAAAAATAGGGAAAAAGGCGCGGCTTATAGTCCGAAAATTACGGTAGTCATCACAATGATATCACGATGACTCCAGACACTCTG
>NW_011337578.1:106399-115078 GCF_000735185.1 Notothenia coriiceps
ACAACACACAAACACACCACACACACACACACACACACACACAATTTTTCTACTATACCTTGGTAGGCGAGTCCCTTTGGTCGAGGAATGCCGGGACAGCATATTCATGGTGAAGTGAGACACTACCCAGCGTCGCCAGCGTCGTGTGACGAGTCACAACCTTGCGTGATTTCTGACGGTGTTGTGCTTGTTTTTCTGACATGTGTTGTGTTTTCATTATAGGATAGTAGTCTGTATTTGTGTAATAATGACTGGCGACAAGCATGGTTTGCACAGGCGTACCACCCAAGAGGACCTCTGTCGTCCTGAAACTCCATTTCGAGTTTCTAAAGGAGGTAGGTGTGACTGCTTCTTGGTTGTGTGTAATATCAAATTACTAATACAGGTACACTTGTTGACACTACCATGTCAAGCCGAATATCCTTCTTTGGTCTACGTACAATGAAAATAAAAGAGGAAGAACCGAAGAAGATTATTAGATTGTTACAGAACTAAGTTTGTCTCGACAAATTATAGAAATGAAACGACTACAGTACATCACACCACTCGAGGTCCTTCGACTCTCTACTTGTAGATCTCGACTTGCGTCTTTAGGAGGTTGAAGAGGACTGGATTGACACCTTCCAGGTCGCAGTGGATCCGCTCTTCTTTTTGTGTTAATTGTTTTCTTTGCTCCTTTTGACATGTTCTAATAAAACTTTGAAGTAAATATCTAATTTGACGACTGGTAATTAAAATTAAAACAAAATGACCATGTAGCGTGTCACCGTCTATTTCTGAACTCCGATGTGATTATACTAATGACCATCTGGATAAACTTCACCTACGAGGAAACTGGAACATCATGACCGTACACATCGGAAACTCCTATGCAGCATACGCCGAACTCCATCCACCCCGTCCACCATCTTCAACGGCTGCCACCATCTGAACAAAATGCCGCCACCTGGACACGGCAGACGACCGGACGGACGAGTGGTTCTGTTTGTAAAATTTATAAGTCTTTGTATTCATTCTTGTAAGAAAATCCTGACGTGCGTAACTAGCTTCTACCAATGGCTTGTAGTGTCTTTACCTGATACGTTACATTGTTTAGTTTTCATTGCTCTATTAGTCATTCCGATTCATACATTTTTACACACACACACACACACACACACACACACACACACACACACACACACACACACACACACACACACACACACACACACACACACACACACACATGCACTACCAGCTGGATGTCATGTTGCCTGCACCTTTATCGACACCAAACTAAGAAATAAAGGATGATGTCATTGTGAATCAGTTTGCCCATTTATAACGGTAACGGTTTCAGAAGTGTACTTTTCTACGTAAATAAAAAACAATCACTCTGCCTGATACACTTTTATTAATATTATTCAGAGCCAGCCAATGAGTCTGATCTCAGAATTAAGAAAATAATCCATTATAAATATGATTACATTTTATTACAGAAAATAAACCAATCCATGTGTCTGACTCAATCCAAATGGAAGTAATGTGGCTTTTGATGGAGTTGTAGGCATGTTTATTTTTAGAGAAGACTGTTAAGTGCAACACGTCTATCATGCTCCTCTCCTGTTGAATCAGCTCCCAGTTTCTGTTCGGGAGGCAGAAACCCCTTCGAAATGTAAGAGTAGGCTTAAGACTTTCCTTTTTGGCACTGCTTATAGTTGGGTCTGGCTCAGGCTTGCCATGAACATCCTCCTGAAACCTGTATTCTATATATACGTATACATAGACATTTTTCTCATTGGACAGTCTGCTCTACGTTGTAATCTTAGTATGTTTTATAATATGTCTTCATGAGTCGTTCTGTGTAGACTATAAGCCCCCATAGACAAATATGTTATTTGTGATATTAGGCTATATAAATAAAAATAGATATGATTTGACCTAAACAAATTCTACTCTATTACTTTTTTTAAAGGGGCCCTGTTATGGTTTTGGGGGCTTTCCCTTCCCTGTAGTTTGTTTTTATAGGTGTTTGTGCATGTCAATGGTCTCCAGAGGCTAAAATCCCTGTTTCTCTCCCCTGCCTAAAACGCCTAGCTTGGTCTCCTTTCTTTATTCCTGTAACATGGTGACATCACTACGTAACAAAAACGCTTGTATTGGCTAGCCCTCCAACACATTGTATATGATAGAGGCCGGAAATCTCTAAGCAGTTGAGCAATCACAACAGGGCCGGCCAGCCAACCAATCAGAGCAGACTGATTTCAGACCGAGGGTGAAGCACAGGCAGTATGAGAAAAATAAAGCACTCTTTGAACATTAAAGCATGTAAACGTGTCACAGTAGAGGGACAAAATACAAATATTAACCTGAAAATGAGCATGAGCACATGACCCATTTTTTTTCTTTTTAAGTGACGTTTTTCTTTCTTTAGCTGTTGAAGACCCTGTTTGGCACCAACCTGGCCTCTCAGTGCGAGAGCGTCCTGAGCGGACCCAGCCGCTCCCAGGGCAAGGCTCTGCGCCTCGGCTCCTCCAGCCTGCGACCGGGCCTCTACCACTACTGCTTCATGGCGCCGTACACGCACTTCACCCAGGCTTTAGCCGACGCCAGCCTACGCAACATGGTGCAGGCCGAACAGGAGCAGGACACCTCTGGGTGAGTGGTAGCAACACAAAGAATAGAAACAGGAGCATGAAATCAGATATCCTTAATCCGTAGAACAATGTGGACATTTAAGTTTTTACAACTAAAGAAGACAGTGCAGATAAATTGAAAAAATCTGTTTTCTTTTTCCACTTTTAGATGGTTTGATGTGATGCAAAAAGCATCGAACCAGCTGAGGTCCAACATTGCAAACGCGACACGCCAAAGAGGAGACAAGGTAAAGTTACACTGTTTTTTCATTGCTCATTTGTGAACAGCTCTATTGAAATTAGTAGGATGTAGCAATGACTCATTCTAAGATAAATATGGATTTATGTCAAAAACACGTGGTCATTTTGGGGATTTGGTTGATTTGAATCAAAACGAAGTCTACAGTGCCTATATTATATTAAGCCTGAAGCCTCATCCCTAAATAACTTTGGCTATTATTTGATAACTTTGAAGTCCTTTTTCTCAATCGTGACACGGTAACTGCCATTTTATTTGTTTGACATATTTCTTCATCAGTTAACAATTTGAAAAAGTGTTTCAGGGTCAACACGATTTGAGCAAGTCACATTAGCTTAAGCTAGCTGCTGCTGTTCTGAAAGCTGTGGCCTCCTCTTTGTTTTCCCAGAATGCCATCCACAACCACATCCGTCTGTTTGAGCCGCTGGTCATCAAAGCTCTGAAGCAGTACACCACCAGCACCTCGGTGGCGCTGCAGAGGCAAGTCCTGGACCTGCTCGCACAGCTGGTGCAGCTCAGAGTCAACTACTGCCTGCTGGACTCTGATCAGGTAAAACTAAACACGCATTCATATGCATGAGTTTACCTTCAACTGCTGGAATTTAGCTCACTCACTCGGATATTTCTCTTCCAGGTGTTCATAGGGTTTGTCCTGAAGCAGTTTGAGTACATTGAAGTAGGACAGTTCAGGTGAGTTATCTTTGTGACCCCTGTAAAGATGTACCCATACGTCTCCGGCCTTTAGGGATGGGTATCGTTAAGGTTTTAACGGTACTACTACTTTTATCGATACCGCTTATCGATCCGGCCCTTCAACGGTACTCTTATCAGTTCTTTTGGAGGAAAAAAAACAAGGTAAACTAACTAAACAAATTGTGAACAAAACTAACATTGCTTTTTATTTCAATTAAGCACATCATATTTCACATCAAACGAAACAACAATGTTTTAACAAATCGTATTAAATAATCTGATGACAGAACTGTAAACAGAATGGCTGAAACTTTAACAAAATAAATAACTCAGTTACCTCTAATGTTTGTGTAATGTAGTTAACTCTGTGTGTTGCTGCTAGCATACATAACGCCTGACGTGGAAACGTAACTCGTGGATGGGGCTACAGAGCTGCTAGAAAGACAGTCGAACCCGGTGCATTTCTCCGTCTGGATGTGGAGCACTTTTGCTAAATGTTTAGACAAATTGCTCGTGTTACCGCCCTTACATGCTAAACTCTTATTGCACTTTTGGTAACGAGCATTGTCCACATCGAGACGGGTAAAGCTTAACCACACCTCGGAGCGCGTTCTCTCCGCCATCTCCTCCGTGTGTGTGTGTGTTGCTGCATGTAGCAGCTGCATGTGGGTAAACTGCCCCGCCCCCTCGCACACAGACGGGGAGAGAAAGATCTCTCTTCTGGATTGGAAAGATCTAAAATACTAAAAATAATCAGATGCATTTTGCTGTCTTTTTGCATATTAGAAACGGAGTTGGCGACACTAAAACTGCAATGTAATTTTTGTGAAGCAATAATACATACGACGTATGTATTATTGCTTCACAAAAATTACATTGCAGTTTTAGTGTCGCCAACTCCGTTTCTAATATGCAAAAAGACAGCAAAATGCATCTGATTATTTTNGTACGACTACGACGTACGTACACGTACGACGACGACACACTCACACACACACACACACACGTACACACACACACACGCACACACACACACACACACACACACACACACACACACACACACACACACACACACACACACACACACACACACACACACACACACACACACACACACACACACATTGAATGTTTAATAATGCTGGTTCAGTCAGGGGAGCAGTAGGGGGGGAGTTAAGTGCTTCTGTATGATATAGGATGGATGATGTTATCCTTTGACAGATTTGCACAGTAGACTCCCATGAAGCAACACAGTCATAAAATAGCTATTATCAAAATCTATCAAATCAACAACTCAATAATACACATTTTAGTCTGCTTCATCAGGGGCATAACCCGATCGAATTGTTGTTCAATTATTTAATTTGTGTAAAAAAAAAAGTTTTTTTAACAAATAATCTATACAAGCTTTACCAAATGTGCTTTTTAATCAAAATGCTATTTAGTTATGGGCGCTCATTAACAACAGTGGTGGAAGAAGCATGGACTAAACTTAAGGATAGGGAGGTTCATGTATTTAAGAATCAAGTTTTGTTACATTTTGATATGCATCTGTCCATGGTCCTGAAATATCAGTGGTAAAGATAGATAATTAGCCCTAAAACAAAATCGAATTGGAGACTTATCAGGTTTTACTACCTCCTGCTGAGACAATGAGTGTTTAGTTTGTCACTGCAGGGGTTAATGCTCAAGCTAAAAATCAGTTTTCCACCAAATGTTTTCAGGGGGAATGAGGACACATATTTTGGGCGCTGGGCCAGTATCAGTGTAATGGTGGATTTCATGAATAATTAACCAATCTGCATTCACTTTTACTTTAGGCTCACTGGATCGAGTGCAGCTGAGTGCTTTGTGACTCAACTTAAGGATAAAAATTGACTTACAATCACATTAAATGTCCGAAAAATGTAACTTGTTGTGTAATCTGACTAGTTTTTTTTACATTTCAGATACACTAGCACTGTTAACAAAACACGCATACACACATTTCAAATCCAGACAGGCCTTTGAGGACAGCAGGCAATATCAAGCCTAAAGGTCCACTTTTTTCAAAACATTATATTTGTTTTACTTCCTCATCACTGGACTGGTCGCTCTTTTAAACACACTACCAGTAGGAAAAAGGGAGTTTTGTTAAAGGACGGTTTAATAACTGGCGAAAGACAGGGGAAAAATGTAAGGACCATGAGAAGTCCCATCAACACACGGAGGCCGTCAACAAACATTCAAACGAACACCAATTAATGTGCTGCTCTCACAAGCTGTTGCTAAGGAACAAATGACTGCACAGACTGTGACTTATTTCCACCACCCCTGAGCAAAAGACCACCTTCGGTGTTCTGTAGCCTATGCTGCGTGCACGCGAAGAGAGAGTCAGAGAGAGTGAGAGAGAAATTCAGAGTTACTCGTTATTAATATTTTCGGATGGTTGCTCTGTGTTCACTTAAAGTGGACCTATCGTGCTATATTTGAATAATATATTGTAGGGCCATACCTATATAAAACATGTCTACAAAGTTTTTTTTTCAAAATACCAAACAGATCATGCATTTTAGCCATGCCTCATTTCGCTCTATTTGCAATTTTTTAGCCCTGTTTTTGCAAGACCTGAATCTGAGTGAGGTCTTCTTCGCTGCTTTTGTGGCAGACTACAGCGCCTCCTACAGGCCTGGCATATGTACTACAGCGTCTCCAGCGCTTTCTAACGGCAATGGCCGTGGCTGTCTCCTCCTGATAGGTGGAGAGTTGACCATATAGGCGGAGCTCCTTGTTTCTGACATTAGAGATATTTCAAATCTGTATCAGTCTGTATCAGATCCGTTGCAGAGATTGGGAATGGAGGAAAAGAGAGAGGGTTGTGTTTTCTGACACTTGGTGAGTTCCCTGACACACCGGGGACACATATTCGTGTATAAAAGAAAAAGTGAATTTTGCCTGATAGGTCCCCTTTAAATAAAATAAATAAATACATTCACCTAACGCTTTTCTAGCATATTGCACAGCCAAATTCACAAAAATGTACAATTGTGTAAAATGTGTAAATTGTCACTGTTCGAAACCTAGATTATTCATGTAGGCCTATTCCGTTTTAATCTGTTTAATCTCTGTTAACTCTGCATCTGTTATTGTTATACAATCCGGTGCGCTATAAAGTTCAAGTGCTTTGTTATTGCTACCCGGCTGCGTCAATCAACAATAAATCGTCTTCTGATTAGAAAAAAACCTGCTGCATTTCGTGTGTAAAATCCCCCTGCCCCCCGCACCCCCAGCTCTGACTGACTTCCCACGTCCCTGGTGGGGAGGGGCTCCCTTTTTTCATCCAAAGTAACAGACAGAGAATCAGCACTTTTGAAACAGGGCTGAAACAGAGAGGTTTATGGGATGCTACAATGCATGTTTTGTATATGCGAGACCTATAATATATTGATGAAAAATAGTATAATAGGAGATCTATAAGTACATTGTGTTCACAGGTACAAGGCATGTCAGTGAATTGTCAGTTAAGTAAACATGCAAAATATTTCATAATGGATTCTTTTTTACTACTCAGCTAATAACACCATATTTAACAATGACACGTGTTCTTATAGTAATGTGTCTAACCTCCTCACTTGCCAGTGATTATGTCATTTCTTAGAAGGTCTTTTGTACTGTAACTATTCCCTTGTGCTTTAATTCAGCTTCAGCCCATTCACATTTCTCACTTCATTCATTCCACTTAAAACTGTCTGTGGGAGCTTTCTCACACACACTCCGCAGGAGGGAAAACCTGACGAGACTGCACATTTAATCTGAATACTGTTAAGGAGACATCTAAGAATGGTCCACACATGCTTGGACTGATGACTATTCATCTATGATAGCAAATTAAAACCACTTGAATTATCCCAAATGTTTGAGTGACATTTATGGAAGTGCAAAACTACATTGTTGGATTGACCCTTTAAGGGTTCTGACATAGCCTCTAACTTTTCTTCTCAGAGGTCAAGGTGCAGGGCTTTGTGCTGTGCTGTGTCTCCGAAGTGGTTTTGGGCTTGCTGAAGTGCACTTTGCGATGACGCACCAAACTGTCGGGGGACCCAAGGCTGAACCCAGCTTCTCCCCAGCTCCCAGCAACAGCTTTCTAGATGGAGGCATTCAGCCTTCAGGCAAACCTATTTCAGTACATTTGGATACCGATTATATGTGTCAGTTACAGATGGTCAACAAGGTCATTTTTAAATATTTTATTTTGAATGTTGGGCTCATATCTTATTCCAGGGCTGCGTTTACAAGCTAACATTTGGTGAGTTTTAATGAAACCCTGCTTTGGTTTAAGCCCTGGTGCATTTTTATGTTGGCACATTGTGAGTGCAGTTAGTTAACCTGTTATGCTACGTTCACACCGGACGCGATGCGACGTTTGGGGCCGGCGCGATTAGATGTAAAGTCAATGCAGAGACGCGATCAGACGCGAATTCGCTCCGACGGCGCGCATGAAGCGGTGGATGCGGCGCGAATCACGCGATTGAGGCGATTGAAGGGGGCCGCGTCAAACGCGAGAGGTCAATTTTTTCAACTCAGGCGTCAAATTCACAATAGCGTTCTCGCTGAAACCAATCAGCGTTGGGATTCCCTCTGACGTCCCTCTGGCGTCCTGCTGTTGATCCTTACTTACCGGAGACATATTGACAGGCGCTCCGCAGCTGAGAGGGAACGCCTGTAGTTTGTGTCCATCCGGGAAATCCTGACACCAACCCGAGCTAGAAGATCATCAAACTGGACTCAGGTCATCCTAAAATACCGCTGGAAACGGCAGTCATCCAGGCGCAGTTCCTTGATTAAACAATGATATTCACCAAACTGGGTGCGACGCTTGATTACATTGTGAACCCAGACAGAGAAATAAGTAGTGGAGTAAAGATGTACTACAAAGTTTACTATACTTCCCACCTCTGCTTCTTCTCCAGTTGAGGAACGTGTGTATTCAAATTCCCGTTTATCAGCATTTCAGAGCAATCTAAGTAAATCTTTACTCTAAACCCTTATGACTAAAATGGTTTTAATTGTAATCTGCCTTCAAGCACACTGAAACTACTACAAACATTGAGTCCATTACGAAACAGA